>NC_055973.1:9301207-9311207 GCF_018492685.1 Alosa sapidissima | reverse complement strand
ATTACCACTTATTTCATGTATAGCGCCACCTAGTTAAAAATTAAAAAGCAAAAAATTAGGTGTTTTAATCACAATATCTCTGGCTGACATGGTCAAAACTGCACGAAATTGAAAGTGTAAAATCATTATGACACCCTCTGAATGCATGCCAAGTTTCGTGGACTTTCGTTTATGGGGAGCCATACAATAAATTAATTTATGTGTACACCAACCGTGTACCACCAACCGTACACCAACAGAGTTTTCTGTGAATATCTTGAGAACTGTAGGGCCTAGGATGACCAATTTTTGCGTATGTTTTCCTCCAGGGGTCATGTTAACCCATTCCATATGCACACATGTGCATAAACAGATACACACGCACACACATACACAGTAATCATACGTATGACACGTCACACAGTAGACATACGTCACACAGTAGACATACGTCACACAGTAGACATATGTACGCATGCATGCACATGCACACACACAGGCACACACACAAGCACGCACACACACACACACACACACACACACACACACACACACCCACACACACATAAACATAAACATGTACACGCACACATGCACACAATTCAAGAATTTCTCAGAATTATAAACAGGCAAGATGGCGGTGGGGTTGTATAAAATGTATTTTACATGTGAAATCTATGAACTAATCATGTTTTGGTACTTGTTGTCTAGCAGATACCATGAGAATTGAGTGTGCATAATGCAAATCAGTGAGACAGTTAGAATCATATATGCCTTTCAGCGTGACTTTTTTTTGTGGAAGAAATGTGCTGGACTAGGCGGCGGTCATATTTTGTACCGCTCTGTGGTACATCTAGTTTAGCCTGCCTCAGCCTTCAGCACATATTATTAGACCTCTGAACACCTACATGTATTCATTTAACACATGGGCTGTTGTGTGCTATCTAGCCCTGCCCCAGACACATGTCATTAAAGTTAGTATATTTATAATGCCATTGATGTGCTAGATCAGCTGTGCTCATCAATACTGTTTGACCAGGATCTTGTGAGGGTTTGTTGCGAATGTTATGGTCCAAGAGTGACTGAATTTCTCAAAGATTTTGATGATTTTTATGCAAAGATGCAAATAAAGTAGGCCTGTCAAGCATGCTAATATTGAGTTCAGTAAGTATTAAGGGAATCAAGATGGAGTTCATGATATAACAGATGTTGTTATCCAGAGTAGATAGGTTATAAATTATTTCAGGTTTTTAATGATCTCTAAGAAATGATCCTATGACTGATGTTGATCAGCATCTCACTCCTTCAACTGAGCCAACAGATGAGCCTGCCTCTTTCAGCATCGGCTATGGTATTAAAATTCTTGAGGCTCTCACCACATCTCACAAACGGAGGCTGTGGAGATGTGGTTTTGTTTAGCCCCCCCACAGTGGTTTCTACTGTGGCTGCCACCAACTCAAGTGCTTCATTAACATCAAAGCACTGTACATTCCCACACATTTGAGCGATCCACTAAACATTTATTCACAATAAATCTAATTGAAGCGGGAATATGAAATGATTGTTTTTTCTATTGGACAGTTTTTTTTTCATACAAAATCCTTTTCAAAAACCTTTCCAAGTCGTTATAATTTGGCTTTATTGTCAAACAATCCTAACTAGCTGAGTTTGAATTATCACACATATCTGATGGCACTAGATCATCAGAGAGCTTTGACCTTATGGTCTTTATGTCAGTGTTTCTCACCGTCAACCCCATGGTCTCTGCTTTTCAAACATCAAGCAGTTAGACTGGAGTGGGTGCATCATGCAGCATGCAGAACTGTGTAAGGGCCTCATGAAGTTCAAGGTTATGCAGGGGTCTCTGGCTTATATTACCGCTAAGGTCCTTGTTTGCTACAGTAATCACAGAAATGAATACTTTCATGTTGTGAAACAATCTTGGATGAAATCAGACAGTGTGTGTGTGTGTGTGTGTGTGTGTGTGTGTGTGTGTGTGTGTGTGTGTGTGTGTGTGTGTGTGTGTGTGTGTGTGTGTGTGTGTGTGTGTGTTTGTGTGTGGCATAATCAGACACGGTGTTTATGCATCAACACATTACAGAGTTGTGTTTACTTTTGTGCATAGATGCTAACGCTCCATGACTTTGTGAATGCGCCCCATTCATTCCAATAACTGCTGTAATCCTTTGATCAAGGCTGAAGCCATCTGACCTCTGGTCCTTGCTAACGCGTGTGTTGATTGGTGGCTAAAGTGCAGAGAACAGATGCATGCTTTGTGTAGGAGTCTGGCTGGCTGCAATACTCACCTGTTTGCGTCGGCTGGCTAAAAGCCCCAGGCTAAAATCTACACACAGACAGACACAATCCCACACACACACACACACCACTTTTCAAATACAATGCTCTCTGACATCATGCTGGAATTGTCTCTTTGTTAAAAGACTTGTCTAGTGTGAGGTGAATGACGGCCAATGTTTTTGGTAGGATGAGATTCTCCCCTCAGGCAAACCTGCTATTATCATGTCCGGAGGCCACCCACAGGACTGAAAAACTTGAACCAAAAAGCAGTGAGGGAAACCACAAATCCACCAACCCCCTCAATAAAGCCCCTACAGCCTGAAGCAAAGCTTCCAGATGGGCCTACTGATAGGCACTGGGAGTCTCTGCAGGAGTAGGCCAACATTCAGGACACAGTGATAACAACTAGTGTCAACAGGATATATTTAGGATGGTCTGAAGACAATATAGCCAGTTGTATGGCCTCTATGTAGGTTTCTGTAGAAGCCAAGGGTCCTCTGGAAGAGGGAGGGGTGGGGGAAAGAAGGAGGTCAGTGTTAAAATGAAATTCCTCACTGGTCCCCAACTGGATCCAAAAAGTACACAAACCCTGTTTACTTTATTGGACCTCTACAGCAAGCTGTTTGGCTTGTGTTAGTGGACTTGAAAACTCTTTCTCCCCTTTTCCCCATCATCACTATCCTTCATCATCATTATCACAGTCTTTATTATCATCCTCATCATCATCATCACCACCACCACCACCACCACCACCACCACCACCACATGCATTCAGTTTACAAGCGTTTTCATGATCGTTGTCATGACCATTATCTTCAGATTTACTTGGCATCAGCCTAACCACACATTTCTGCTATGGACTAGTAGTGTGTGATCAAGTTTGCTTGAAGAGATGCCCCTGAAACAAAGAGGCCTTAGCTTCCAGAATTCCTTCCATTCTTCCGGAGGCGCCGCGTTATCACTGGGCTATGCTCAGGTCAGCTCGCCATCATCGGGCCAATGCAGTCGCCCCTGTTGACAGCTATGGCAACTGCTGGAAGTGAATTCTTCCAAGAAAGTATGTTCGCTAGTAACGAAGCCCCGCATTGAACCCTCTGCCTGCTCTGATCTCAGATCAGCTCCCGTTGTGTTCATGTAGGGCTGGTTTCAGTTTCGGTCACCTCAGGAGCGTGAAATAGCTAAATCAAGGACAGAGGACCAGCCGAACAGAGCGATGATGGCATGTTGGAATGTTAGGTGCCTGTTGTTGCATATCCCTGTATTCAGCAGCCATGGCTTGTTGACAAAGCAACTCTTGCATCACATTCAGGAGTTTGCTGCCCGATCTCATTTCCCTGATGAAAGACAGAATCAAAAACAGCATCCATCAACTTCAGCTGAGTCACACATAGTCAGAACTTATTGCTACAGCTTCTTCTGTTTTGAGTTAAACTAAGATAGTATAAAGCTTGATCAGTTTTAATTGGAATAAGTGCCAATTCAGACTTCAATTCACAAGCACACAGTTTCCTACAAATTGGGTGGCAACATTTAGGACATGGATAAAATATTCTGTTTACTGCTGGCCGGGGTCTTGCATCCATTGTTTTTCATGGCAAGAAATGGAATAGAAATTGTGCCTTTCTCTGTTAGGACTGCTTGTGCGTTGTGACATGAGCACCAGATCGAACCAAAACAACAAAAAAAAAAAAACACAAAAGCATCTGCAGGTTTATGAACTCCATACTTTCCCATGGTCATGCTGGCAGTTCCAACGGCTAAGATGCACAGCCAAACCCCCAGATGTGTCACAAATCATGGCCCAGCTCTGAACACAAACTCATTCTATCCAATCAGGAGAATGACATCATTCATTGTTGATTTCCATTTAACTGCAGATTAGCAGCTTGCACATCATGGGTAAGAAATGCTTA
Organism: Alosa sapidissima; assembly: GCF_018492685.1. Lineage (NCBI taxonomy): Eukaryota > Metazoa > Chordata > Actinopteri > Clupeiformes > Clupeidae > Alosa > Alosa sapidissima. Next base: position 9,307,017 of record NC_055973.1, on the reverse strand, counting down.
CTGTGGGTAGTAATGCTTTTGGGATGGCAGTTTGCTGTGTGAGTAGTTTCATTTAATGACTTTATCCCGAGGACATTTCGTCACTGCGCGGAGCATCTGTAAATGGAAATCTGAATTGCGTCCACCTTTGGCTCAATGGAAGCACTGCCGGGGCAATGCCAAATACCCACCTACAAGTCTCTTGCAAGACTGAGCCCCCGCCTAATCTACCTGACAGGACTTAAAGAGCTTGATTAGCGGGGACAACACATGTTTTATGCGCTGCCATATCCAGTTGCTCTCTAGGCAGCAGGAGATTAGCTTCTCCACAGTGACTTGCAGGATTGCTCTGGTGTTGTTTACGTTTGCACAATGGGCTTTTTTTCCCCAATACACAGGTTTGTCATACCTCCCCATGACCTGAAGCACAGGTAGTCTAAGGGGGCATCGGCTTTCCAGGGCAACCAGTCAGGGGGCTACGTGAGGTGAAGGGGATGGGGTTGGGGGGGGCTGCCATTTTGTTTGAGCTTGATGTTTGAGCTTGATGTTAACTAATGCTTGGTTGCAAAAAGGGGAACTACAGCTCCTCTGCAGTGTTGTCTTTGTTATTGCAGCGCTGTCATGCTGAGTTTTACTCTTTTGTCACCTTAAGACCCTGTGGCTCAGATGGTCAATCACCGTGCCAACAGCACTGAGGTCAAGACTCTGTTTCCACATGGGATCCCATGTACTGAATTAATATGTAGTTACTTACTCTGTGGAACACGTCTCTTTAAATAAAAGGACCTACTAAATGTAAATATAAATATGGGTTAGTATGTGGCATTGGGGTTAGCAATTGTTGAAAGAATCTTCAGCTCCTGTCCAAAAAAAACCTTATAAAACCACAGCAACGGTATTAGTGGTTTAAGGCCTCTGGAACCCGGGGCTACAATAAGAGGTTTCTTTCAATCAATGTATTCCATTTCATTTTGTCCTTAAATACAGTACACTGTGCTCTGTCTTTGGCTGTACAGTTGGGAAGGCTTTGATGTCTCTGCCCTCCACTTCAGCAGCGAGCTGTAACATTTCCAGGTGATGCCGAGTAGGTGCTGAAAGACTGCTGAAGGGCTGTATTAGAGGCAGTATATACAGACATTATGTTCTTTGAGATTATATTACATTGGGTCATTTAGCCCTCTCTTTCATCCGTTCAACCTACTGTATAGTTTTGTGAATTTGATCTCGAAACATTCCGGTGTTGACAATGTGTCAGTAATACTGTACACTACTGTATGTGTACCTTGAACACTGGACCTACTGAAGCATTAGCTTAGCGAGAAGAGCTTGGGATATGTTATGGGTATTTGAGCTGTTTAATTCTTACATATGTAAGAAATTGTGTATGGTGATATTTCCAGGGGTAGGTCCTATGTACTGGTTCAGACACTGAGGTTGGGTCACTCTTAGTTTTCTCCCTTCCTCTGTACCATTTCAGTATTATCTTGGTTGATTTCAGCTTTCAGGTCATGGGGTACTCATGCCACTCAAAGACATGTTAAGAAATCCTGTGGCTTGATTGGTAGAGCAAGAAGCCGACATCACTGATATCATGAGTTTGAATCTCAGGAAGCACACACCGGTACACATATTGTAAATCACTTAGGAAGTATCTGCTGTCCACACACATAGCTTTCCAATGCTCTTAGATTGTTGTTTTCAAGCACTTCAGTGCTGCATTCCATCTACACTGCTAGGGCCCAGATGGCAGTTGCCTTGTTTCCCAGAGTGCTTGCAAAACAACGCAACCCCAGCATCCCACTGCACTTGGCCCAGGCAGTTAATGTTGTCCCTGTCAGGCATGCTGTCAGCCAGGACACAGAGCAGAAGCCGCTGCAATGAAGGGAGAGATGTGCCACGTTTAGAAACTGGGGCTGTGGCTCTCTCCATATGGCAGCCATATTGGCTCTTCTGAATAACATCCGGCCATATAGAAATGACTTTAAGTGGAGGTGCTGAATGAGTTCAGTGTGCAATGGCTGCATTGTGTATGGGAACCCAATATGAGTGTGTCTCAAGTGCACCAATAGATCACTGCAAATATGCTGTACATGTGCCTCCTTGCTCACTTACGTAAAACATACACAAATATCCATCTCTCTCACTCTTTCCCTCTCTCTCTCTTTGTCTCTGTCACACACACACACACACACAGACACTCATACAAAGTCTCTCTCTCTCTCTCGCTCACACAAACACACACACATGCCCAAACAGATAAAAAAAACAGTGTGCAGTTTGTCACTGATAAGCATGTTTGTTAGATTGAAATTCTGTTCGGGAAATCTTCAAAAGTTACAAAGCTACTGTTTGTAAATGGCCAAAGGACCCTTTCACTATAATACACTTTTTATTCCTAGTTTTCATGTCAGGTTAGTAGGATGCCAGCATAAATTAGAAGAACGCTTGGAAAGCTCAGACCTCCGCCAAGGTCAAATGCCTTGCCGCAACAACAGACAATACACAGACTTACACAACGATGTCTGTGTCTATGCCCTGTGATTACAATTCAGTCCAAAGTGTAGTACATTCTTCCTTCTTCCTTGGACCATGCTACACCCTTCCAACACGTGTCATGACAATCATACTAGTAGTTTTTCTAAAATCCCACTGATTGAGACGGACAATTGAAGTGAACAGAAACTGACAAATAAACAAACTACACAGATATCATAACCTCTTTAATGAAGGTAATAACTGATTGAAAAAAAATGATGACAGCTTCTTTTCACTTAATTCAGTCGTAAAAGCAGATGTTGGTTTGTCCTTTAGATGGCTTATTACGTGTTGCTCTCCTCTTTCATCAGAGAGAGCCTTGGTACCGCAGATCTTTCCATAGAACCAACCATAAATGAACCGGAACATAGATAAATACCCTCAACGTCCATCCAGCCTCCTGTGTCTGTGTCACAGAGCCACACACCTAACCAGCCCCATCTGGCTAAGACCCACTGGTTCTTTGTTCCATTACAGCAACGCGCTAATGAACAGAGATTGCAGTAAAATGGTCTCCTGTTAAAACAGGAGCTCTCCAAAGTCAACAGTGATGTCTTTGTACTAATTTCGAATGAGGTAAAGACATCTGTAAAGTATTTGTGAGTGGTTGATAAGTATTTAGCTCAAATTCTTCTAGCATTAGTGGACTCTTGATGAAGGGGAAAAGACCTGTTCTAAGCATGAAATAGTGTTGATTCAATCTCAGGCTTTTTGCTCATAAAGAGGGTTTTTTTTATGTGTGAATGAGATTATTGCAGTGGATGCATGTTTGTCGATGAGAGCACAGGAGCCAGCCAAGTACTTGTTTGTGGACTGTGTATTTGGCCTATAATGATGGCAGTGTTGCTTCGCCAGATATGATGTCACAGTTCTGGGTCAACCAGCTGCAGTGGGTTGTGTTCTGTGATTCCCAGTGCATCTTGGGAAACTGCACCTGCTATGTGTCTTGTTGCCTTTTCATTGGATTGGAAGAGCCAGAAACATCCGCCTTGCTGTAATGGTGATGGTTAGTCGTCAGCTTATCAGGACAGTTTCAACTTCACTATCCAATGGCCTTGTTTGTAGCAGGGTGGGCTGACTAAAACAAATTTCTTTTGTACATGTTAACGGCACCTTTGGCAAAGTGACAGAGCTTAAGGCCTTGAAGCAGTCTTCTGGGGGCCAGCTAACCTCTTGGCTCACCTGCTAATATTATTTCCAGACTGAAAGCTTGAGTGCAGTTTACCTAGCTAAAACTAGGATCATTTCTACAGCGTCGTACTATAGATTCTCCCCCTTTTTGCATGTTTTTAATATGTGTGTATTTTCAAAAGCAGATCTTTTCATAAAAAGAGCATTTTGTAGAAAGTCGACTTTCACAAATGGCATGACGGTGTACCCACTGGGATGCCACTCAGAGAGTCCCCCATTAGGATCCGGCTTTGGTGTGGTCAGTGCAGCTAAGCCCATTTTACAGGAGCACTCCTGTAGCCCAGAGCGTATTAGTCTCTGCTAATGCCTTCCAGATGAGGCTGCCTTATTCCAGTACCTTCGGACAGAGCGAGCAATTGTTTCCGCAGGTCTCTGTCGGTAACGAGGAGCATGTGTGTTGTGCTCGGAGCTTGGTCGCTTGGCCGCCACAACGTGCAGGAGCAGGGAGGGAGGTTGGATCGAACCATTCCGAGGTGGTTTTTGGGGGGAGTGGGGTGGCAGTAGGAAGAGAGTTCTTTTTGGCAGATGGTAACACTTGACTGTCTAGTCCGTCTGGCAAAAAGTGATGAATTGGAGGCCTTGCTTTGTGCTTGAAAACAGAAGCTCATTGACATAGACAAGGAAGGGAGAGCGAGTTGCCAAAGCTGCTTTGCTACCTGCAGAGTAAATCTCTGAATGCACATTCAGGTCTCTCTTTCTCTTTTCCTCTCTCTCTCTTTCTCTATTTCTCTCTCTCTCTCTATCTCTCTCTCTCTCTCTGTGTGTGCTCTGTTCCTCCTGCATTGCATGTTACTGGGCTTCCCCTGTCTTTGATTACCCAAACACGCCTGATTGAGCTGATGGAGTTTGGAGTGCTGTGATGTGATGATGAGATCAGCTGGACATGTCCTAGCTGAAAGGACATGAAACAGACCGTGCCCAGGGTCCCACTGGAGTAGGCCTGGGAAAGCCTGGTGATGAGATGTGGAGCAACTCTTTAGGCTGGAAACGGGGTTTCTGTGCCTTGGTCAATGAATGCTTGTGAGATGCATATGTGTGTGTGTGTGTGTGTGTGAGTGTGTGTGTGTGCATCAGGTTTTTTTCCACATTCGTATATGTGTATGTTTATGTGTTTGTGTGTGAGAGTGTGTGCACCTGCATAAGGTTTGTTTGTATATTTGTGGAAATGTCATGTGAACAGTTTCTCAACATGTGAGTGTGTGAGTGTGTGTGTGTGTGTGTGTGTGTGTGTGTGTGTGTGTGTGTGTGTGTATGTGTGTCTTTGGTAACAGGGTGTGTTTTCTCTCAATCTTAGAGCGGGGTACCAAAGGCCAGCTGGACCTGACGGAGCTGATCGGAGTGCCACTCCCCCCAGCCGTAGCCTTCATTACAGGCTTTGAGGGCTTCCCTGCGTACAGCTTCAGCCCTGGCGCTAACGTGGGCCGTCTGGCACGCTCCTTCATTCCTGACCCCTTTTTCAGCGACTTCGCCATCATCGTCACCGCCAAGCCCACCACCCGGAAGGGAGGCGTTCTGTTTGCCGTCACCGATGCCATGCAGAAGGTGGTGCACCTCGGCGTGGAGCTGGCGCCGGTGGAGGACGGCACGCAGCGGGTGGTGTTGTACTACACGGAGCCCGGTGCCACCGCCACCCAGGAGGCAGCCTCGTTTAAGATGGGCGAGCTGACGGGGCGCTGGGCGCGCTTCACGCTGGCCGTGCAGGGCCACGAGGTGCGTCTCTACATGGACTGCGAGGAGTACCACCGCGTGGCCTTCCAGCGCAGCGCTGGACAGCTCACCTTCGAGCCCAGCTCTGGCATCTTCGTGGGCAACGCCGGCAACACCGGCCTGGAGAGGTTTGTGGTGAGTATCAGTGCCATGTGGGTACAGGAGAGGGGACGTGTAATTCTACCAAAGTCGGGGTTCGGTCTAGAAAAAAAAAAACACGTTGTAGCTGAACCACCGTTGTAGCCTACAACATAACTTTAGCTCAAACGCCAACCTACTCACAACTGTTTCTAGAAGGTAAGAAGGTAGATGCGTTCATAATTCCACATAGGCTAGGACAGAGAATACATAGAATCCAGCTTGATTTTTGCAACAAATCAACCTCTTGCATTAGTGAG
>NC_055973.1:9233707-9296207 GCF_018492685.1 Alosa sapidissima | reverse complement strand
GATGGGATTGAGGAGGAAGGAGGGGGGGGGGCTGCCAGCAACCTTGTCCTGTTGTGCTCTTCTCCCCAGGAAGTTCCAGGAAAAGGCCTCCTGATGCTTAACTCTGTGCTCTCTTTCAAACAGTTGTTACAGAGAAAGAACAATGCACAGATGAAGTAGGAGGAAAATGAATGAATCTGCCATATCTCGGGTGGAGACACAGACACGTTCTGTTACAACGCATATCATGAATGTCCAACAAATAACAATTTCTCTCTTTTTATCCCCACTCTCTCTTTCTCTCTCTCTTTCTCCAAATTTTCTCTTTTTCTTTATGCAGGGTTCCATCCAGCAGCTGGTGTTGACCCCTGATCCCCGGGCCCCAGATGACCAGTGTGAGGAGGACGACCCCTATGTGAGTATTTCTCATTGGTCCAAAACCGCACAAGCTAATTAATGTACTGACTGCTCAAAAAGCCTCTCTTAACCTTGACTGTCATTACTTTCGATAAGTGAAAAACATTGTAGGTAGTGCTTTGAAGTCTGGCTGGTCTTTGGTCCTCTTTAGACTCCAAATTCCAGAGTTTCGCTTCAGACTACCACACAAGTCTGTTAACAGTCTGACTAGTAACTAACTAGTAATCTAGTCAGACTCTCCAACTTACACCTGGTCTGCACTAGGCATAGAAGATGAACGCAGATGCAAGAACAAATACAGAGCTTAAGTCTAAATGGTGCAGTAGCCATAACTTCATGTTGGTCTTAGCTTTCAGTTCTGAAGTGGATGTAACGTATGCCTAGCTGGTGGACTCAACTCAAGGTCATCAGCATCCAGGCCCTCAGTTAGGGGTTTACCCCTCTGAAGCTCTCCACTCATCGAAAGTAATGATTAACAGTCAAGGTTAGGAGAGGCTTTTTAAGCGGTCAGTACATTAATTAGCTTGTGTGGTTGTCTGGAGGGAAACTCTGGAATTTGTAACAAATCAGTCTAAAGGAGACCGCAGACCAGCCAGTCTTCAAAGCACTACAAAGCACTGCTGATTGACCACTTAGTCACCTTGTGTTGCCTTTGTGTGGTGAAAAACAATTCCACTGCACACACAGGAAAGGCTGCCCATGCCATGTCATGGTGCAGACAAAAAAAACATAAACAAAGCAGTGATAGCTTTTCACACTACTCTTGCTCACCAAAGACAGTGCGCATTCTACGTCTCATCAAAAATATGTTTAATAATAATCAAATTGACATTGGTACTATCAGTCCTGGGTCTTTTTGTTGTGTAAGAAAGCAAGAGGCAGAGGAAGGGAAAAAAGCTACTGTAACTATTAAGGAAATATTTGATGATTGCACTGTGCTTCTTAGCAACAAGTAGACAAGCTAAACACTCAATCATAGCAATCCTTTTCCCGACGGCTCCGACACCAGTGTAGGTCTGTCGGATGTGGCAATGCTGCGCAGACCTCCCTAAATGAAGATACAGACACTCATCAACCGGCCAGATGTTATCGGACATCTGACCATTGGCTTCATGTGCGCTCTCAATTACTCTCCCTACATTTAAGGTTAGGTTAATATTCAACATTTAGGTTAGTGATGACGTCTGGAGAGCAGACTGCTGAGCAAGTAAAGAATTTGAAGGATAACTGTCTGGGACTGCAGCATCAGAAACCACAAGTCTAATGGCAAGGTAGCAATGACGTCAGCCTGCAGAAGACTCCTCTTACATCTGCAACAGCAACCTGGGGTCAAAGTTTAGACTCTGTTCCCAGATGGTGGAACAGATTCATGAATGGATCTGGCTTTTATCCGATGCAGACCCTCCAGGTTAACCACCTAATCAGGGTCGAGTCAGTCTTCGGAGAGCAGCTGACTGTACAACAGGCCTTTTCTCGAGTTAGCCACTCTCCAAGATTGCCCCCTATGAGAGCTCAGATAAGCAGTGCTGCATTTGCGCACTTGTGGTTTTCCCCATAGCAATGGAAGTACGGCTCCCTCTTCTGGCCATGCTTGAGGACTGCAGGACACTGTGTGTCCTCTTGCAGTTTTATGTAAAAGGAATGACAGCTTGATTAGATGGTAATGAAAACTGTGCTTAACCCCGGTTGTTATCAGATCTGGTTTTGCATTGTCTGCAAAACTGTTTCTTTTCCCTGAAAGTTTGCCGTATAACTCAGTAATATTGATTTCTCATAGTGATTACATACAAGTTTAAAATCCTGAAGAAAATATGCTACAACCACAGCGGCAATTAAAGCCTGAGATCATTTCCTGAGGATTTTATCAGGATTAAGGCCCACCCTTTCAAACAGATGGAATAATTCACAGAGCTGAAATGGAATAAAGTGCCACAAAATTAAATTGGACAGAAACCAACAAGTGGACAATAAATCCAATCACCCTAAATCATACTTCAATAGGAAGCTCTCATTTTAAATGATGGTGCCTTGGGCTAAAGTGTAATAAGATAATCGCTGCAAACATAAATAAATAAGGTAGTTCAATCAATAATACTAATGTTAGCATAGATAATCAAGATGTGTGTGTGTGTGTGCTCTCTCAGGCGTCTGGCTATGGAAGTGGGGATGACGTGGATGACACTGAGACCATGGACGAGGTAAAGAAGCTTGTGGAGGAGAGAGAATACACCATGGTGAGTCTGATCTCTCTCTCTTACACACACACACACACACACACACACACACACACACACACACACACACAGTAGACAGTCCTTAAAGTGAGCACCCCCCCCCCCCCCCCATGCCACTAAAGCCCTTCCAGCATCTTCTCCCCAGACATACTGGTTCTGTTAAGTTTGTTGTGACTCAGCTCAGCTATTAGCATGAGCTCTGTCTCTCACCACAGAGTCCAGATATGTGTGTTCACTCACACAAATCTGCCTGGACTCAGTAGTGTGTGTCCTCAAACAACCCTGTGAGAAAATCGTGTAAAATACCACACACACACACACACACACACACACACACACACACACACACACTGTCCTTCATTTCAGCTGGCTTAACTCTATTTACTCTGTTGTTTTCTTTCATTTCACTGAGGCATCACATCATATCATGTACACACACAGGCACACGGGGAGAGAGAGAAAGAGAGAGAGAGAGAGAGAGAGAGAGAAAGATACAGAGAGAGAGAGAGACCCTACTCCATCCCTCATCAGAAACTGACAAACCCATGTGTGGAGCAGCCAAAGTCAGAGTAAACCCTCTGTTGTGTGAAGGAGGAAGCCCTGTTCATGTGCTTGTAGTTTAGCCATATGGCTGCCATACCCACACTGTAATCCTCCGTCAAACATTCCTCATACCCATACACACTCCTTTATCCTTTGATAGTCCATGCCTCTCCTCCTTTAGCTCCTCTATTTGATCTACAGCTCCCAGCTCCCCACCGTGCTGGAAAACATAAAGCAATAGAACAAATCCTTGTTCAGTGTTGCTGCCGGGTGGCTGTCTGTATGTATGCGTCAGGGCTTACAGGCTGGACGTCCACTTTAAACTGGGCCAGACCACACAGGGAGAAAATGATTTTATGCGCTCATTTCAAAATCAAAAGAAGGAGCACAGGAACGTTAGCATGGCGGGCCATCCTATATCATTGAAATGTATAGTCTGGAATCTAACCATTCACCTTGCTTAATCCAAGGGGCGGGCAGAGAATTGTCTTTCAAACTGCCTAGGCATGCAATAGGCCAGCGCTACGACCATATCCGTATCCGGTCGGCAAAACGGCAAATACATCCTTCTTCGAAAGGAATGACTTAAGCGCATTGTGTTGCTCAACTTTCAAAGAAAAGTCCAACTCCTCCAAAGTTGACGCCATCGCCGATTGAAACAACCGCTCTTCGTTCGCCATAGCCACCTTCCTTGTTGTTCACCGTCGCAGGACTGTCGTTATCCTGTTAAGCCCGCCTTAAGACTCTCTAACAAAATAGAGCGCTGTGATTGGATGACGTCCACGGCGTCAGCCAATAGAAATCCCTATGGTTTGATACTAGACGTACAGGCTGAGCAAATTAATTTGCCGCCGTTAGGGTGCGTCTAGATTTCTAGGCTACAGGAACGTTATAGTGACCAGAAGAAAACTTCATACTGTGCCGAATGAGCAGCACTGATAGTGAAACAGTTAGCAGACTTAAGGCCGCTTTAACCTGTCCACATGGCAAAGTCCGCTTAGATGATTATACTCTATCCTCTCGAAGTCTCTGAGCTGGTTGTTAGATTAAATACAGGTGTGTCCTCTGTGTGGTTGTGCCCATTTAGCTGTGCTGTCCTGTGCTGGGCTGTGCTGTGTGGTGTTTTTGTGGAGGTCTGCCTGGTGCAGGGTTTCCCATGTTCCCATGCTCCGTCAGACGGGCAGATTGTTCGTGTCATTTCCCCTGTCTGAGCGCAAGGGAACGGGGGTGGGGGGGGTTGTTGGCCCTGCAACCACAGTGACCTCATTGGAATGCTGTGAATCCTGGGTAATTAGGCTGCTGCAGTGCAGTGTGGGATGCGCCGACCGCTGGCCCCAGCCGGGCTGGACTGATGGGTTTTCCCAGCATCCTTTGGGATACGGTCCTGGTCTTTTGGCATTGGTGTTGGCTCTGGCAGGCATTCGTGTCTCCAAGAAAACAACAACACACAGACAGAGAAAACAGCTCAACATAATACTACACAACACAATCTAACATAACACAGCATAGCACAGTATCACATAGCACAACACAACATATCACAATACTACACAACATATTATACTCCAGCATAGCACAGAACCATGCAACACAATGCTACACAATATAATACACAGCATAACACAGAACAGCACAGATTACCACAACACGATGCAGCATTAATATAATAATAAAGCACAGCACAGCACAGCACAGCACAACACAACACAACACAACACAACACACAACAAAGCACTTGCACACCCCACTCCACCGCAGAACACGTGTAGCACATCAGGGTCAGGTCCAGAGAATAGAGAATGTGGGTTTGGACCAGGATCAGGGTGCCTGTGGCGGGTGCTCCATTTGCGTGCTCTGGTGCCCCCTACAGGACAACCCCAGGCAGTCTGAAGTCTCTCAGACCACAGGCACTCCACCCAGCGGCCCCATGATACCACCCAGTCAGGTTTACACATGGCTCCAGCAGCACCAGAAGTGTGTGTGTGTGTGTGTGTGTGTGTGTGAGAGAGAGAGAGAGAGAGAGAGAGAGAGAGAGAGAGAGAGAGAGAGAGAGAGAGAGAGAGAGAGAGAGAGAGTTAATAACCAGCATGGAAAAACACAGCAATGGTTGGGATCATTTTTGTGTCTTACCACAGATAAATATTTGTGATTCACATAACAAATGTTATTCAGGGATTTAGCATAATGATTGTGTTTTATTAGCTGATGCTTAGCATGTCAAATAATGTTTCGTCCTCAGAGGTACAGTCATATTATAAAAGTTTGGCTGCCTGTTGCATAGTTATAAACAGGTCATGGCAGAGACTCCGAGTAGAGCATGATTTAGGAGACAGATTGATAGTTATCATCTTTGTCCACTCACATTCATTATACAGGAACAGATGCTTCTGAAAATAACAGGCAGGTCCTGATGTCCCTATTCTAACAGGCAGGTCCTGATGTCCCTATTCTTATACGTACTGTATATGCAAAATTGTGCTAATTGGATGAGTTTTGAGCTAGTTGGTTTGCATTAGCAACGAAATGGCTTATAGCTTGTAGCAGCGAGCGTAGAGCCACAGCCTGTTAATGAAGTCAGTGTATTACCTTCTTTCATATTCTGGTAGCTTCAAATCCGTGGGCAAGTTTGACTCAAGTTGCGCATATACAATATAGCTGAATGTGATGCATGCTGACAATACAAACATGCATTACGTTCAGCCAGATCTGCGCAACATTTAATTTGTGAACTTTATGAGCTTTATGGCGTCCATGGAATTTGGTAACACTTTGAGTTACAGTATAGTAATATGGATCAGAAGAGGAGGAGGCTTTTAAAGAGAGTGTGAGAGGGTCCACATAACAGCTTTGACAACTTCACCTCTGTACCTCTCTCCTCCTCTCTCTCCTCCTCTCTCTCACCCCGTCTCCCTCTGTTCTCTCTTTTTTTTACCTCATCCAACCTACTTTCAAACTCTCCATTCCGTTTCTCTCTCTCCCTTAGCTCATCTCATTACCCCCTTTCACTTTTCAATTCCTTGCACGTTATTGGCATGCAATATTGCCAAAGCACAAGATACAACCCATAATGATAATAATAAAAACATGAAGATGAAAAATAAATGTCATTTTTTTCTTACTCTGCCACTCCCCCCGCCCATTTTTTTCTTGCCCTCCCTACATCTCCCTCTCACCAGCATATATTTTCCTCTCTTGCCCTGTTACTTCCTCTAATCTCTCTTTTCCTTGATATCTCTCTTTCTTTCCATCCACCTCCTCTCATCTCCTCTCGCTTATCTCACTGGTTCCCTCTGGGGCTGTCATATCACTATATATCATATAGTGTGTTGTATATCGGGGGCTGTGCCATATATCATATAGTGTGTTGTATATCGGGGGCTGTGCCATATTTCTTGGTAATTCCTCCCCATGATACACATTTCAACTACATTGTCATATTGTTGTATTGATAGTTGCATGGTGATGGTTTTGAATATGTACAGGGTCCAAAGCCCTAATTCTCTCCATCTATCCATCCATCCCAACAGTGGACCTCATGTCTACCCTTCTTACTCCTTCCTTCTCACTCTGTTCCTTTTTCTCCTCTTTTCTCCATCTCTCGCTCTTCTCCTCTTCTCTCCATCTCTCTCTCTTTTTTCTCTATACTCTCCTCTCTTCTCTCATGTCTACCCATCTCACTCACTCCCTCCCTCTCTCTCTCCCTCAGCCAGAGGACTTCCTGACCACGCCCGTCCAGGCTCCGCCCACTGAAGCATCCTCCGACGATGAGGACCTTGAGGAAGAGACGTCTGGTCAGGCCATCGACCTGCCCGATGAGAGAGGTAAGACTGTCCCTTTTATGACACGTGCATCAGGGAGTTCTGATCAGGCTCTTTCCAGTAACAGAGAGAGACTTTGCTAGTCTGCAAGTGGAAGAAGAGGACAGTTATATGAAAGAGTCAGTTGAAATTCTGCAGGTTAAAAGTGTATTTGAAGAAATAAGTCATGAAAAATACAGATGGTCAACCTGAATGAATGATCAACATGAATGAATGAAAGCTGTGACAAAATTTGGCATAGTCAATAAGAGAACATTCAGGTAGCATCCATGACAAAAAAGGAGCTAGTGCCAAGCTCTGATTGACAACATTCTGCCAGGCACTAGGCCTGTTGTTAAGGACATACTTGGATCCAGTGGTATTGGAATAGATACCTTATCACAATATACTGTATGAATGTCGGGCATTTTGACTCTAAGGTGATTTACCTTGTAATTTCACCCAATGACTAGAACCCCTTTGATACACTCTGTACACTGATTTCAAATGGCATGTTGCTACTGTGCCTTGCAGTTAGTAAAAGCAATTGGACAAATATGTATATGCCCACCAGGGGGCAGTAAAACCATTTGTCTCTAGTATAAAATTGCTGAAGCATGGAAATGTCTGAGTCCTTGTTCATCACAATTTGATTTTCATAGCCACTGAATGGGCATATTACTGCCTCCTTACTGTGTTTGGAGTTAAACCTTGATCTGCTTCCAGAGATGCAAACAAACTCATCTTCCACTCTTATATTTAGAGAGCTGAGTCATTTTGGTTCTGCATTACCACAGAGGGACATATGCCCAGGGCTTGGGAAATTATTTGGAGACACGATTGTTTTTCAAGCATGTCTAAGAATATGTTACCAACTCCCACAATGTACATTAAAGAGTCTATTGTCTTCATGCAGCCACAGAACACACTGCCAGAGTGGACACAAGTCACACAGAAACCAGTGTAAGTAAGAATGTGTGTGCATGCGTGTGTGCGTGTGCGTGTGCGTGTGCGTGTGCGTGTGCGTGTGCGTGTGCGTGTACGTGTGGGTGTGCGTGCGTGCGTGTGTGTGTGTGTGAGCGTATTTACAGCATTTTTTTACATGCTTGTTTGTCCTGGCCTGTTATATGTAACTAAATAAATGAGTGTGCGGGTATGTTTGCGTGTGCCTGCAAAATGTTTATTCTGCAAGAGTATGTTGTCCTCATGTTGCATTGTTGCCTCTAATAGATAGTTCCACATCTAAGGATCATTAAACCTTCATCATGTCTCCCACAGATAAAGCCTAGTATGAAAGGAGAGAAGGGGGACCCTGGCCCCTCGGGTCCTCCAGGCCCCCCCGGGCCCCCGGGCCGCTCCGACCCAGCTTCAGGCACCAGTTCTGGGTCAGGAGACCCTGGCCCCAGGGGGCCTCAAGGACCTTCAGGGCCACCAGGGATCCCAGGAATTCCTGGCAAAAATGGAGAGCATGTGAGTATTAATTCTCCAAAACGCTTCCAAAACTCCCGCATTCAGAGCAGCATCCCAGAATGACACCCCAACACTTCAATGTGTGTGTGTGTGTGTGTGTTTGTGTGTGATGCCACCCCACCCTTTATAGTCCCACCCAGAGCAGATTCCCCATGGCTTCACACAGACAGACAAACACACACATCATGTCAGAACCCTTGCCATAGTAATTGTGGCTAATTGTCCCCTCTTTTAATGGCGAACGCTTTCAAGCTGAGGCATTATGGCTCAATTTGCCCCTCTGACAGCATTAAGAGTGGTGTAGAACATGGAGGTGTTGCCCTCGTAAACCCCCCACTGGGGCAGTTAATCCCATGTGTTTGAGGTCCCGCTGTGGCCAGCCCCTGTCGCTTTGGCACCTCATTGGCGTGCTGACCAATCCCAATCTGATTGGTTGGGTTGTAATGAATGTGACGGCACGCAGCAAGCAGCCCTTCGTAAACAGAGCGAACGGCCTTGGCAGGCACCAAGAGCCTTCTTCCTTCTTCTCTTAAGCAAGCGATTGAGAGACAGAGAGAGGGAGAGAGAGAGAGAGAGAGAGAGAGAGAGAGAGAGAGAGAGCGGTTTGGCTCCAGACACGGGACGTCCCAGTCATCCATCTGCATAGCTGTGTGTCAGTGACATTGTGTTCTGTGCAGCCTCCCTGACTGGGAGAGGAAATAAAAGCCTGTCTTTTTGCACAGACCATGGATTAATGACTTCTTTATACTGGCCATTCCTGAAATGAGGTTGAAAAATGTTGTAAATGATTGTTACTGTTGTTTTATGGCTAATATTGCAAAAAAGCTGAAGTTTAGGAGCTGAAGTTAAAATGTGTTTAGATGGTTAAGTCTGCACAAAGCACTTCTGTGTTTGCATTATACGTCTTAATGGAACCACATTATTGATATGACACAAATTATTAACATATTATTAACTGGCTACAACAGCCACCATACTGTCACCACTCCACTACTAGGGACTGGAAACAGGACTTTATTTATGACTTAGGGCAACTGATGCCTTACTTTATAAAACTACAGATCTTCCAAAGTTACTTTTGACTACCATGCAGCTTGTTATATATTTACTGATAAACTGTTTAACATATGAATAGATCTGTTTCTTGTTACCTGTAGACTATTGTGTTGTAATTGCTGCAAACAGAGCTATGGGGAAATGAAAAGCCCATTGATCTGGTCACTCTTGAGGTAAATGAGGTCTTGCTTTGTCTTGCAGGGTGTGCGGGGCAAAGATGGCGACCCTGTAAGTATGATGCAACCAGTCAGTCAGAATACTTTCTGCTCATTATTCTCCTGGCCTGTCTCACCTACTCACAGTCACCTGTCACTCTTCACCTGTCTCCTCAAATCTACTCTCTCTCTCTCTTTCACACACGCACACACACACACACGCACACACACACACACACACACACACACACACACGCACACACACACACACACACTACCCACACACACATTACCCCCCTCTATGTCTGTGTGTATGTGTGTCTATGGTCTGCGATTTCAGTTTAAATGTCGGATCGCCTCTACACATCTTCACACAAATGCACATACCATGCACCACTATCGTTCCCCTCTTTTAAAGTCATTTTTTCACTCTCTCAAACAGACTCTCTCTATCAATGTCTTACTCCCCCTTTTTCTCTTTTTTTGACTGTGTCCCCCCCCCCCACACCCAGATTCCCCCATTCTCCCTTTCTGGCTCTATTTCTCTCTCACCCACTCTCTATGGCTCCGTTTTACCCTCTACCTCTGCCCTCTCTCTTTCTCTTATTCGTTCTCTTCCTCTACGTCTCCTTCATTCTCTCTCTCCTTTTCTCCCTCTACCTTTCTCCTTCTCCCCCTCTCCCTCTCTCTTTTCTCCTCTCCCTCTCTCCTTCTCTACCTTTCTCCTCTCTCCCTCTACCTTTCTCCTTTTCTCTCTCTCCTATCCTTCTCTCCCCCTGTCTCCTTCCTTTCCTTTACCACCCCTTCTGTCCCTCTCTCTCTCTCTCCCCTCCTTCTCCCTCACTCCATACTCAGCATTGCATCACCCTCATCATCTCTTCCCCCTCCATCCAATCAGAACTGTGCCAGTCTCCTGCAGATGCATAACAGAGCTCTGCCAAAGCACGGAGATGGAAATGGCCTTTTCTTCTCACAAAACCTCTCGGAATCAGATTGCATGCACAACCATTAGTGAGGAGGCTGGCCAAACTGATTGGTTACACTACACAGACTACAGACTTATTTCACCAAAGAGAGAAGGGTGGGGAAGGTGTGTGTGTGTGTGTGTGTGTGTGTGTGTGTGTGTGTGTGTGTGTCTTTGTCTGTGTCTGTGTGCGTGTCTGTGTGCTTGTGTGTGTGCTTGTGCGTGGGTGTGTAGGAAAGTGGAGTGGTTGATCACAGCGGTGGTCCCAGTCTTTCATGTATACGCCCCGCTGTGATTGGGTGACGATAGCACCTGCACACCTGTGTGGCTGATTAAACTAAAGCCAGGGTTACGACCTGGTCCAGATTTACAGAGGGGGGCCTCCGCACATGTGGGGTGCATCTGGGTCTGAGTGGTGTTTGTGTGTATGATTTGTCTGTGTGTTTGTGTGAAAAAAGTATGTGGTGTGTGTGTGTACTTCTGTAAGATAGAGAGTTAGAGTTAGAAAGAAGGAGAGAGAGTGTGCATGTGCGTCTGTGACTGTGTGTGTGTGTGTGTGTGTGTGTGTGTGTGTGTGTGTGTGTGTGTGTGTGTATGTGTGCATATCTCTACGTGTGGTGCAGGGAGGGAGTCAGGGGGAGTGTTAGCAGTGCGGAGGGGGGGGGGGGAGGTGATGCAGCCATACTATACTGCCCCCTAACACAGACAGCTCTGGCTGTGCCTCTGGCTCATATGCATCTCGTTCTGCTCATGTCACTCCTCAGGGACAGGCTGGTCCTCAGGGCTTCCCCGGGCTCCCAGGAGATGCAGGACCCAAAGGAGAGAAGGTGCCATAGCGCCGCCCACACACACCGCTAACCTCCCAACTCTCACATAGTCACCTCTCCCACACACACCGCTAACCTCCCAACTCTCACATAGTTACCTCTCCCACACACACCGCTAACCTCCCAACTCTCACATAGTCACCTCTCCCACACACACCGACCGCTAACCTCCCAACTCTCACAGTCACCTCTCCCACACATACCGCTAACCTCCCAACTCTCACATAGTCACCTCTCCCACACACACCGCTAACTCTCACATAGTCACCTCTCCCACACACACCGCTAACTCTCACATAGTCACCTCTGGGGGCCGCGCCCACCCTAACTGTCCTACTGTACATATGGTGCTCCAATGACGTTAATAACATATTGATGTTGAGGTTGAAATTGACATTGGCATTTGTATTGATATTGAGGTAATGGTGAATTGGCAATTACATTATATCATATTTATTTTAAATGAACCTTTTTTATAACTGTTTTAGTAGGTCAACATAGATAAAGGGTTGTTTTCCATAACGAAGGTCACTTATGAAATGGCTGACCAGGGATTCTGTTCCCTTAGGGTGATGCTGGTGTTGGACGTCCTGGACCTCCAGGCCTCCCCGGTCCCCCAGGAAAACCAGCGTCCTTCAAATACATGGTAAGCTCAAACTCATAACTATACTCTAGCAAACAGATAAATGGTATGATCTAACCTTACTGTGACGAACTGTAATTAATGCTAAAACTCTAATTAATGGTCAATGTGTAATGAAAGGCAGCTAGGCCTAGAATATGCTTATATGAATATGTATTTGTCCTTCCAGTAGAGTAGAAGGTATTAAAAAGATATAGAGGGACACAATCCGCTACACAATCAGTGATGCACAGCTGATGATGTGACTGTGGCCATAAAAAAGTTGCTGATCCGCTGCATGTCCTTAAAATATTATGCATGAAAAGGGCACCATATGGCGCACTGAAATTAGATGGCGCCAGGCGAGGACACCAAAACATCCTCATCAGCAGTCAGTGTGTTGAATGATATTATGGAACCTGTACCCTGAATTCAGAAATGTTCACTCTTTTTTACAGGATGGCATCGAAGGCTCTGGGTTTGAGGACATTGACAGTGACACAGAGGTGGTCAGAGTAAGAGCCCCCTTTTACATGCAAGCCTGTGACATGCCTACACTCATATCTAATGTATACTCAGTGGTGTGCAAGCCCTCTGGATGGGCCTGCCATCTAAAGTATGGTGCCAGATTTGAAATGTAATGCAAGCTGGATGTTACATTTTGGATCATATATATGATGCCATAAATGCAAAATATTTCTGTACTTCATCTCTAATGGTGGAGTTTGTTTTTGTCTTGCCCAGGGCCCCCCTGGACCTCCAGGGCCGCCAGGAAAGCCCGGCCCTCCCGGCCCATCTCAGGAACTCCTTCCTGGGCAGCCAGGACCAACGGGAGCCCCTGGGAGGGATGGGAAGGATGGGGAGATGGGTAAACCTGGCCTACCTGTGAGTACCCTCTCTGAAGTAATGTCAATGTGTTATACTATACAGTTACAAAGCACACTCTCTCGTGTTAATAACAGGTGATTGGAAATGATAGAAAAGTGATGCACACTTTGACTCCATATGTACAGTGATTTATTGAGAAAAGTTTTTTGTGTGTGCTACTTTTTGTTTATTAACAGGTGATTTACTATGTGTTATCCAAAAGCTACTATGTAAAGTCTGTAGAGTGTCAGTTTTTGGTGTAGTTGATGCTCTTTAAAGCAGCGGAATAAGACCACTTTGGACCATGATATTCAAGGCATTCATAAAGCCATCTAACCGGAAGAGGACAGACAGCTCATGGTTCAAAAAGTCATCAGTCCAGAAGAGGACAGGATGGCTAAATCAGTAAGAGAGCGAAAAATTTGACCTGTACCAGGTCTTTATCAGGGCATGTGACCCATTCTAGTATATGTTCAAAGTATAATACTCTTTGGAGAAACATCCATGTTGCCCAGGTTCTCTCTGGAATAGATGGAAATAGCACGCACTGTCCAGGGCGATATCTGTGTAAAGCATGCTTAACCAGCAGACGTAATCAGCATCAGAGCATGTCTGTGCGTCATGTTGTTGGATGAATGAGCTTAATCGGTTTTCATTTAGTTTCTTCTCGTGGGAGTTAGACATGAAGTAGTAAGAGCTGCTTGGAATAACATTGGAATGAATGATACTGGACTAATACAAACAAAACAGCATGGCCAGAGGGTCACGACACAGTGTACTACACGTGTAGATTTATTACAAACAGCAGAAATGGCTAATGACATGTCCGCCCTGTGTCTAACCTCTGAAGGGCAACAGGTGTGTGAGCAAAATTGAGTTACTTTGATTTATATTAGCAGTGAACCAAAGGACTCCTGCTGCTGAGAACAAACACAGACAACTATATGTGCGTGCACGCACACACACACACACACACACACACACATTTGCCGGATCAACAGCAAAGGCTATGTTGACAAGTCGGCGGGGTCAGAATCATTGTGGAAAGTAATGAACCACATCCTGGCTGTAAGACGGGGATTAGCCTGCTGTTTGCACAGGATATTACACTGCAGCAAAGCCCTCTCTCAGGCTGTTGGCCTACTGGATTAAGTGGTGTGGGTCCGCGGCCTGCGCTGGCTTTGAAACGGGTTTTAGGGACGCGAGTTTTGCTCTCTGTGTGACGTCTGTCCGCCGGCGTGTGTGTTTGCAGGTGTCTGAGGACTGGCTGACTAGTGCATTCGCCGAGTTTGACCTTGACTCAAGGTCAGAAGCTGGGTCAGGCTCGAGCTGGGGTTCGGGCTCAGGCTGGGGTTCGGTCTCGGGCTCAGGCTCAGGCGAGGTATTTGATTGGCTCTGGCTGGTGATGACATCAACAGACCAGAAACGGCCCCCACCCCTACAATTACCCCATTAAACATCCACCACAGATTGCTCTCCCGCTGCCTCGGTCCTCGCTTGCTTCAGCTGACGTAGCCGCTTCAGTGCATAGTGTTTTGCTCTTCGCATAGCAAGTAAACATGCATAACTGCTAGCCATATGTGCCACAACCCAAAATAGTAAAATGAGGCAATTTAATGTACAGTGGGTCCGTTAATGACTGCGTCATTATGCTGTTTCCAGGAATTTCACTGTGTATCAGTATCTGTGTGTGGTTGCATGTCTGTAAAAGTGTGTTTGTGTGTTTGTGTGCGTTCGCTTGTGCACTTGTTGGAGTGCTTGATTGAATGTGTCTGTGTGTGCGCTTGTGTGTGATTGTGTGTGTATTTGGATGGGACTGCATTCTTTTCAGTACTATCTAGTACACAGTCACGTAGGCAACTCTGTTGATCATTGGTAGGGCCCTATAGTATAAGTAAGTATAGTATAAGTATATATACTCTTTTGATCCCATGAGGGAAACTTGGTCTCTGCCTTTATCCCAATAACACTCAGCACACAGTGAACACACAGTGAGGTGAAGCACACACTAATCCCGGCGCAGTGAGCTGCCTGTCACAACAGCGGCGCTCGGGGATCAGTGAGGGGTTAGGTGCCTTGCTCAAGGGCACTTCAGCCGTGCCTACTGGTCGGGGTTCGAACCAGCAACTCTCCGGTTACAAGTCCGAAGCGCTAACCAGTAGGCCACGGCTGCCCCAAAGGCATAGGTGGCTGCTAATGCCGTGTCAGACTTGGGCAAACCTCAAGGGAAAATAATTACAGCCCCTCTCTGCCAATCTGTGTCTCTGCTACGCCAAGGTCCCAAATAATGCCTGCAGGTCCTCTTAGCCTTCTCACTTTATAGAACGTTCCAGAAGGGATGTGCTTATCCAAGTAATCACACAGGGCGGGTGTCGTCAGGGCAGACACCAGATCGGGTGAGATTCCACCCAACCGGACATTTGAGCTGTCAATCAGACGGCAGAATGTCAGTAATTGGCCTCAGAGGCCTCGTTACCGTGGGAACAAGACTCCCCGTCTCGGTCTCTGGTCCCTGGCAGAGTCGCCAAGTCTGTTTTCAGAAGTGGCCCATGGAAAGAGTGAGAGTCATGGGTTACGCAAAGTCTTCATTTAGGACGTGGCATGTAGCGAATGCTTGTATGTGAGCGCTTGAGTTTATGGGACAGAACGTTTTTGACGTTTCAAACATTTTATTACTTTATTGCACTGTAATGATGGAGGAAATGGTTACAGTAAGCTTTAGTGCTTAGTTCATATTCCTGCCCACTCAGCAACCACTAATGATAACTAACGTGCTCCTAAGTATGTGAGATGGCAAGTACATTTATGTAAGTAGAGAGAGAACAGGGAATTCTTGAACATGTTAACGTGAAGGCACGAGGACGTTACAGGCAATGATTAATGATCTGTTGAGTTGTTTATGGGTTTTATGCACAGACAAACAACCTCTCTCACACACATGCATACACACAAACACACTCACAAAGGCGTGCACATGCACTCACACATACACAACAATCATGCACAGACACACACATATACTGAACACACACACACAAAGACACACACACACACACACACACACACACACACACACACACACCATGGAGTGAACTTGCCTGTATTTATAAACATTCTTCCACTCTCATTCTCTCTCTCCATCTTTCTCTTTGCCCTCTGTTCTTCTCTCTGTCAAACACATCCGACTGGCCTAGCGATCGTGCTGTGTGGTCTACAATGCATTCATATGTGCAATCTCACCTCTTAACACATACACACAAACACACATACACACACACACACACACACACACACACACACACACACACACACACACACACACACACACACACACACACACACATTTACCTTGTCATGTATCACATCCCCAAGCTGAGTTTTGCTCTGCGCTTACATAAAGGTAACACCACTGTTTGGATCCCGAGCCAAACTGTTTTCCATTAGAGTTGCACTTTTCCCCTCATAGATTGATCTATGTGTCACATAGAGATTGACTGGTTAGATCAAAGGAACACACACACACACACACACACACACACACACACACACACACACACACACACACGTTCATACCCATAGTACTTTCAGGAACACACTCACACAAACATACTGTAACCAGACGTGCACATACTATAAATACTAAATACACGTGTACACCCCACACTACATGCCACACACACACACACACACACACACACACACACACACACACACACACACACACACACACACACACACACACACACCTTTGTAATAAACCACAATGCAATTAAACATTTCACACATAGTTCCTGTGAGTTCCATCTTTCAGCAGCAGGTGGTGGCTGCTATCCCAGGCTGTCAGCTGAAAGCTGAATGAACTGAATCTGTTCAAGCCTCTAGAGTGGACGTGTTGAGCTGATCCATTCAATGAGATTACTGTATGTATGATCAGATAAGCCAATAAGGACAGATCACTGACAGTGACACTGACTGGATTGAATAGGGAACAGGTATTGAAGATATATATTAAGAAAAAGCTTTGAATAACAGTGAATGAGTGAGGGAAAGACAGGTGGAACATGTGGAAAGAGAAAGAGTGAGAGAAAGGATTGACTAGGGGGAAGGTGAGAAAAGAGAAAGAGTAATCAGTGGAGGTGAGGGGCTAACAGTGACAGCAAGTGAGGAGACCGAAGAGAGAGAGCTGAGAAGAAAGTGCTGAAAAGGTCAAGGGGTGAAAGAGTGAGAGAAAGAACGAGGGCAGAAGAAAGTGAAGAGGTGAAAGGACGAGGTGTACAAATGATTAGGAGCGATGAGGATGGCAGCAGACCTGTGGCGGTGTGTTACCTGTGTTCCGCCAGCTCGTGTCTCATGGATGGCAGGAGTGAGGCGAGGGGTCCAGTATCCTGCACCTCGTGAAACACTGGCACTCTCTCTCTCTGCCTGTGTGTGTGTGTGTGTGTGTGTGTGTGAGTGTGGGGCCACTGGCTTTGATCTGAAGCTGACATCGTAAAACTGACTGCCACTTCATCAAACTCAACCCCCCCCCTCTCCTTTTCTCTCTTTTTTCCTCTCCCTCCGTTGGATGTTCCAATCTCGTTTCAGCCTGGATACATCCATCATGGGAGAGAGAATGACTGCTTG
This sequence comes from Alosa sapidissima, assembly GCF_018492685.1. Classification (NCBI taxonomy): domain Eukaryota; kingdom Metazoa; phylum Chordata; class Actinopteri; order Clupeiformes; family Clupeidae; genus Alosa; species Alosa sapidissima. Next base: position 9,278,653 of record NC_055973.1, on the reverse strand, counting down.
CATAACCCACATGCTCAGCAAAATCCCCGCTCAACCTGTCTTTGACAGTGCTGTGCTGGCGTGGAATGGGGATTCTGAGCATGCACAATCAGTCAGTGTGTGCTTGCAACCCCACCAGTGGCTTGGGCAATCACTCAGGCACTCTCCATCACTGGAAAAGGCTCTGATTGTCTACAGACTCGGGGTTGCCAACTGCGCCATTTTATCCAAATTTATCTTATCATGAGTTGAATTTTGTTTTTATTAGAAGAGTATGATGAGAGGAATATTATCAACAGGAGTTCTTATTGATAGGAGTCTATCCATGTAATAGGCAATTGTGATGTGTACTAAATAGCATAAGGAAGGTGTAATGTAGTAATGTAACGTTTTCTAATCATACTGACTGAAGTACTGTAATACATCTACTGAAAAGGGAGTATGTGCAGCATGAATATGTATGAATGAATATGGTTTTGTGCGGTAGTTTATGACTCGATGCATTGTGTTTGAGAACAATTTTGTTTTGTCCAGGGGGCTGACGGTCGTCCAGGTGATCAAGGCCCTCCAGGCGAGAAGGTAGGATTTAACCTTTGATCTGTGATAATGGAATGGACATAATTTATTGTCAATGGCACATAATTCGATTGTGAAAAGTGTGTATTATTAAGTGCTATCTGTATCTGTTATTTCTCAACAGAAACACATAATATGTATTATATATGTTTTATTTATTTTAAGTGTGTTAGAAAGTTCCTAACATAGAAAAAAAAGGATATTCACTGTATATGCAATCAACATTTTTTCTCAAAATGCTCTCCTGGTCTTGTTGACAGGGTGACATAGGTTTAACAGGAATTCAAGGACCAAAGGTAAGACCTCTACTTCCACATTGGACATTAAATCTCCTCTAATTTGGTCTCCATCCATACTTCATGCATTTATGCATGCTGTTTGATTACAAACCCCATCCCCAGAGACAGCAGACCTCTAGTTAGTGGCTGCCTTGAGGGGTTATGAAACGGAGCCCTCTGCTGCTGCTACTATTATAATGAAACCTTTTCAGCCAATTCCGACACACTGTGGGAAGCACATGTAGTCAGTTAGTTTCCACATTAAATTTAGACATTCCTTATTTCACCCTATTGCACCACTCACTCGCTCTCTCTCTCTCTAACACACACACACACACACAGACGCATACAGACACACACACACACACACACACACACACACACACACACACACACACACTGCCCTGTAAATTCCCACTCTGTTTAAGGATGTGTGTCCCAGAGGATACACCCCCTTCACACTTAATGACGTGCACTCTCATGATGTCTCTCTCCCTGCAGGGTGACCCGGGCCTAAGCGGACCTCCCGGCCTCCCAGGACCTGTCGGTCCACAGGGGCCCGCTGGACCGGCCGGCCCAGCAGGCCCTCCCGGACCCCCGGGACCACCATCACCCAGCTTCAAATTCAACCTGGAGGTGTGTGTCTTACCTGTCGTCATCTGTGCATACCTGCAATACTTATTGCATTTTCAGACATCTTCAATTCTTATTTTGGCAGTATAATACTAATATACTAGCCTGGCCACACCCACCTAGATCTCTTTTGGAACATCATAGTTCACTAGCTTCCATCGGTCGGCAGATTATCTGCCCAATCGGCGACGAGAGGGGATGATGCTACAGTTTTGAAATCGAAAGTGACTGTGGTAAATGTTAGTGGCAACGCCTGTAAACATCAAAAATTGCAGCTGGAAGAATGTGAACATTTATTTACAGCAAATGTAGGCTCACATACATTGTTTCCAGACTGCGATGCTGTCTATTGTCAGTTTGTAAAGTTTAGGCGAAGTAGGAAGTAACGTCAGGAATCCCTGATCAATGTGATTGGTTAGGCTGGACCAATGATTTCAAATGTAACGCTATGTCTACGCCTGTCACCATGCCAGTGTTGGAAAGGTTTCACAATCGTGAATGCCCAGACTCTACTCACAAAGTGACTGAGTTTTGTTTTTTACCAGGCTACTAATATACTGTGATCTACAACATATACAGTGTCTGCATTATGCATTCTGAAAGATGAAATGTCCCCTATACCAGTACTGTCCCTGTGCTAGAAGTCTTTGTGGATAAGTCAGCATCAGCTAAGTAAATAAATGTAAGGAGAAGGCTTACATTGATGCAGTCACGTAAAGTTCAGGGTGACGTCAAGGACCTCAGGCACTGGGAGTCTGAGCTTATAACTGACACTTATAAACCACACTCAAATTAGACTTTATTTTAGCACACCAGAGGAACAAACTGTTCCATATATGTTTTATTAGAACATTTGTGATGTCAAAAGTAAAATTTCCTCTTTTCAGGGCGAGTATAAAGCATTTTATTGATTCATAAACAGTTTGTCCAGGCAGAGGATTTGCAGGTCAGCTCTGAGAGCGCTCTGCCATCCAAGGCTGGTGGCTTGTTACTAAATTCTACACACATTCTCTTTTCCTAATGAGTGTTTTATTGACTCTCTGACACACTCGCGGGCAAGGGCAGAGAGCCCTGCGGTTGCAGGTTAAATAAAGTCTGAATAAATGTATGATGTTTAAAGAAATATCTCTGTTTTGCAGAGAGGCTTATTTTCTCTCTGCAGTGGTTTGCAAAGAGGAAGGCATTGACAGCAGAATGAGTAATTTTAGAGTGCATTCATGAGATACCATGATATATAACCATGGAACAGTACTAGCAAAGATCATTTCCCAACAGTCTCTGGTACTATACATGAGGTTCAGTAAGATTCTGCGTGTGTCAAAATGTATCAGTAGTGCAGATTCCAGTGGCGGATGCTGCTCTTTGAAATAGGGGAAGCTGTAATACATTTGTAATTTATTAAACTAATATTATTGAGGTACTATATTGTTATTAAACTAATATTATTAAGGCGCTATATTGTTATTAAACTAATATTATTAAGGTACTATATTGTTCTTTGAGGGCCATACCAGTTTAAACCAAACAGGGAGTTGAGACATGGCAGCTGGCTTGAGTTGAGTTGAAATAGGCTATTTGCCAGCCTGCTTGAGTTATTTCTCTGTGACTGTAGTTAAATAAATTTTGGAGGTTTATCTGCCTTGCTGTTTTATTCTGAATCTCTCCTTCCATCAAATGGCTTTACAAAGACCATCAAATGGCTTTACAAATTCAGGTAAACAATATTAGTCTCTTCTAGCTCCCACTTTACACACTATACTTTAATATAGTAAGCTAGCTGGCTACAAACTAGCTTAAATACACAACTTGAAACAAAAGCACAAACAAGTCACAAACTCAATAACTATATTTACGGTTTTATTTACATTTGTCTAGGGCCTATGTACAAAATCAAATTGACTGTATTACTGACAAATATATCAGAATTAGAGCTGCAGCCTGCCTCTCTTCAGCCTGCCTCTCCCTCTGATGCTGTCAATCAAAAAGAGTCCAACCACTTTGACGGTTCCCCCAATCATCACACAGAGGCTCGGTTTCCGGACCATCCTACTGCCCCATTCACTCCCTGAGACGCCGGGCTTCTTGGCGATTTTGCAGCGTTTGTCCAATAAACTTGTAGCTTTTCTGAGATCTGAGATCAGCCCATTCTGAAGTGCCATTGAAGCCAAGCTTCTATGGGTTTTTAAATGGACTGTGTTGTCAAAGCAATGTATGAGAAAAAAATTACTATAAACGACTGGTGAAAACATATTGCTGAACGAACTAGCCATTAAGTTGAAGATGATCTAGCATACTGTAGTTAGAATAGTAATGTAAATACAGCAGGCTAGTTTTTGACGAAATTTTCTGTGATATTTTAGTGAGTATTAGTTTAATGAGAAGGCTGAATTCTATTTCATCCTTACTGACCGCTAGACGGTGCTTTCAAGCACTGGATGATCCATCTCGCGCAGGTCAAGTAACAAAGTCACCACCGTGACCTCCGATGACCCACGGATAGCCTATATCTTCCGGTGGCATCAGAGGATCTGTTCCTACACAATCTTCTCGCGAGAACACGAGGGGCATACGTAACTTTCGTTTCAATTCAATTCAATTCGATTGAAATTGAAATTGAATTCAGTTTCAATTCAATTGAGCTCAATTTCAACATACAACACACACAAGTACATACACATTACAGTTTAAACACACTATACTCATTAGTATTCCTTTTGATCTTGGAAAATGGAAGAAAGCAACTGCTGTCCCCCTTTTGTATGTGGTCATTTGTGTGTGTGTGTGTGTGTGTGTGTGTGTGTGTGTGTGTGTGTGTGTGTGTGTGTGTGTGTGTGTGTGTGTGTGTGTGTGTGTGTGTGTGTGTGTGTGTGTATGTATGTGTGTGTGTGTGTGTGTGTACAACCTATTTGTGAACTGAACTAATTGTGTGTTGTTGTGTTGTGTTTGTATGTTGCAGGACAATGAGGGATATGGGGAGTTTGGGAGCGCCATGGGAGCAGTGTTACCCAGGGGTCCACCCGTGAGTGCAATGTGTACACTTATACCCCGGAATAATAAGAAATGCTATTTTTTAATTGGCTGACAGTGAGCTATTAATTATGTATATCAGGACATCTATGAAGTAGATCCGGTAAAGAAGTTTCATCACCGTTCCATATCAATACCCTTTTGAACTATAACAACCATAGTAAGCAACTAGCAAGGCTTAGTAACAGTGGAATCAGCTCTAACCAACCCTGTCTTATGCCCACAAACACACACACACACACACACACACACACACACACACTGGGTGACATGGGAGCAAGCCAAGGGGTCCACCTGTGAGTGTAATGTGTACACTTATACACACACATGCAAGGTACTATGGAAGTGATGCTGCAAGGGACTCTTGCAATGCTCCCTACCCTTTCAGCTGCTTATACAGCACACTTCAGTTGAATACAGCCAGGTCATTGTTCAAAATGTTGTTCATTCATTCACTCACTCACTCATTCATTCATAGCAACTTACATATGTCAATTATATTACATGGGCCATTGTCCCCAGAGCAACTTGGGGTTAAGTGCCTTGCTCAAGGGCACAACGGTGGAAGGCAGGTATTAAGCCCACAACTGTTCAGGCTACTGCATGCTAGCCCAGCACCTTAGCCACTACACTACCACCGCCCATTCAGGCATGGACATACACATACACACAAAGATAGAGAGAGAGGCAAACAGACAAAGACACACAGGTATACAGAAATACAGTATATGCACACACACACACACACACAGACACACACACACACACACACACACACACACACACACACACACACACACACACACACACACACACACACACACACACACACACTGTGCAAATGTGTAAACTTTGTGCACACACACAGACAGACTCATAGATAACACATGCTTTCTATCTTAATAGGGACTTCCTGGACAGCCAGGTGTTATAGGACTAAAGGTAAGTGGCCTACACACACACACACACACACACACACACACACACATTCTCACACACACATTCTCATTAAACCTTTTTTTCTTTCTGTTTTTCTTTCTGTGTGTACATAAATGTTTGTTATCTGGATGTACCTGTGTGTGGTCATATTCTGTGTGTGTGTGTGTGTGTGTGTGTGTGTGTGTGTGTGTGTGTGTGTGTGTGTGTGTGTGTGTGTGTGTGTGTGTCTGTGTGTGTGTGTCTGTGTGTGTATGGTCATCTGAATTGTTGGTGTGTGATGTAGATGTGTTTTCTCTGTCTGTTGTTTGGTGACTTAACTGTTTAACTAAGTTTGTCTCCCTTCTGTAGGGGGAGAGAGGTGCTGATGGCAAACCCGGTCTCTCTGTGAAGGTCAGTTCTCCATTTCAGTCACACACACACACACACACACACACACACACACACACACTCACTAACACAGGCACTCCCATACTCACCTGTCAGAATAAGACTAAATGGAGATGGCAGCTTCACCTATGCTAAGCTCATTAATCCTTACACGTGAACTCTTCACTTTGCTTTTTATTTTTGGTTGGCTCTTTTTTAGAGGCACTGGGATTTTCATCTGTTTTTGTGTCTGTTTGATATTTGTTCTTGGCTGTCCATAAAAACATGTTGACTTCCCAACGCCAGTAGGTTCTGGGCTTCTAATATCATGTCTGTGACAGCTGGGCAAATGTTTTCTTTGTCTGTTTGTTTGTTTGTCTAAATCAAATTTTAATGAAAAGTTCTCGGTGCGTGTTAGAGCAACTGTCACACTCCTCAGCATGTATGCACACACATATACCACAGTAATATATTAAACACATTCACTCTCTCGCTTTCTTGCTCATGGACACGCACACATATGCTCGCACAGAGGCAAGAACATTTTCTTATAAACCCAAACAAACAAACAAACACACGCAGACATACACACATGCACACACAGATATATAGACACAGATCTATACACACACTCAATGCCAGATGGTTGACAGAGTAATTCTTCAACATGAACAGGAGAATGTTCTTCTATACAATATTATATATGATAGCACTAAAAAAACGACTGCATGGCCAACATAGTGATACATCCCTAGTAGGAACACACACACACACACACACACACACACACACACAATTGTTTCCTATTCATATTCCTCAAAAGAATCCAGCGGTTCTCTGCCATGTGTTTCCCATTAGTCCCTAATTTCAGATGAATTCCTCCCTGACACATCTGCACAGGTCACAGCAGACAGGCCTCACGTTAACCCTATACAGCAAACCCATATTATATCTGTGTGTGTGTGTGTGTATGTGTGTGTGTTCCTACTGGGGATGTATCACTATGTTGGCCATGCAGTAGTTTTTTTAGTGCTATCATATATAATATTGTATAGAAGAACATTCTCCTGTTCATGTTGAAGAATTACTCTGTCAACCATCTGGCATTGAGTGCTGAAAGTTAACTTGCGTGTGCCATGTTCTAAAAGCACAGTTCCATAGTGTACACTGCATACTTTTGTCCATCTCCCCCAGTCCAATCTAGTCCTTTGATGTTCCTCACCTTTGCATAACATGTTCCTTATAGCCAGCCAGGCTTTGCTTCAGTGATCATTTCTCCTCCAATCCTACAGGGGGAACCTGGTGAAAGAGGACCTGAGGGTGAACCTGGAATACCTGGATTATCAGGAGCCAAGGTAAGAGTGTATTCTAAACAAGAGATGTAAGGGCTCTTTCACAAACTAGCCACATCTCCACTTCCACTCCACTGGTGCAATCACATGGAGGGTCCAGTATATTTAACTCATTCCATCAGCATGTGCAACTCAACAACAACAAGTGTTTTTAAAAAGTAGGCCTACATAATACAATATATGTTTGTTTACATATTACAGCATATGGACAAGCCGAAAAGTGAATACAAAATTAAATGTAGCACCACACACACACATTACGAAAGAAATCCACACATTTTTTCAGATGTCAGCACGATCTGTTTTAGTTTCAAATGCTCTCCCTATATAAGAGTTTGACCACATATCAGGTGTTATTTCAGTGCTGTTTTTGTTTAACACTTAGGGTCAACCAGGGGATAAGGGTGATTCCGGACTGAAGGTAATAAATACATTTTCTCTTTGCTTTGTGATTTGTAAAAGTTATCTTACATGGGTTGCTCAATTCTTCTCATCCTTTTATTCTTAATTGTCTTAGTGGAATTGAATCATCCCAAGCATACCTTATATATCCCATGCATTAGTTTATTACAATTTTTTACAAACTTCAGAAAACCCTGACATTATATCATATTCAGAAAAAATCAAGAAAAAGTCTTGGTACCTTATAAAGTTCTTCAGATCTCTCTCAGACTTTGAAAAGTTCTCCCTCAAAGAACTATTTTGCGATGTGTCATGAAGACTTCTCAACTTTTTAAGTTAGCTTTAAGAGTTCTAGCTATCTCCTTTGGTTCTGGGAGGATCAACTTGTGGAGTAACCGCCTTTGAAACGTGTTCTAGGGCGAACCTGGGAGAGACGGACTCGGCCTCGTCGGACCACCGGGTCCTCCAGGACCACCAGGACCCATCGTCAACTTTCAGGACGTGAGTCCAGTGACCAGTTGGCCTTTTAGTTTTTTAAATTCTTAGTAGAATTCGTCTTTTTGTCTTGCATGTTGATTTCAGTTTAGATCATGACATATAATTCTCCTGTGGTAAACAACAATCAGAAATTGTCCTTCCACATCTTAAGCCACCCTGATTTCAGTATGTACATCTCCCCTTTTCCTCAGTTAATGCTTAACGACACAGAAGGACTCTTCAACTTCTCAGGGATCTTGGGGCCTCAGGGACCAGTGGTGAGTTTTGCTTGTACTGACCTTGTGCTGCTGCTGTCATTCAGTGGCTTTGGATGAACCCGATGATTATCATTTCTCTTCAGTTAGCGACGGCATTTCTCCTCCTCCGTCGGCGGTATGATGATAGTGGTGATAGTGGTCAGCGTTTGACTGGAAACAGAGAGTGGGGTTCCCGCCCCTGCCCCCCAACCCTTCCACACCCCGGTGTAACTCTGACTAACTCTAAATGACTTTGAGTGTACTTTATGTGTGTGTGATGGACAACAGCTCTCTTCTGAGGGACAGTGGTCAGCATTTCAAAGAAACCACTGGGACAGGAGGACACGCCACTGTTTTGTAATTCCAGTTTAGTGAAGCCTTGTTTGTGTCTTACTGTCCTGTCCAAAAATGCCATGGGAGAAAAAGAAAACAAGCTCCTGGCCTGTGCCTCTGGTTTCTAAAGAGTTGGGGAATGCTGACTGTTCAGTTTTTTTTAGATGTTTTTCTCTAACTTTTGATTTTGATGGGCCATCATAAACGGTCAATAACCCGTTTGCTGACACTGTGTTGACAGTGAGGAATCTCCCCAAGTATGGTCAGGGCTAGAATCAATGTCAGGGTTGGCTTACTGGTAGTTGACTGTGTGTGTGTGTGTGTGTGTGTGTGTGTGTGTGTGTGTGTGTGTGTGTGTGTGTGTGTGTGTGTGTGTGTGTGTGTGTGTATGTGTGTGTGTGTGTGTGTGTGTGTGGGAGAGAGAGAGAGAGGAGAGCAAGAGAAAGGTGCATGCCCTTTAACGGCAGGTGGTATTATATTTGTCATGCAATGACCTCAACACATTATGAAATGAAATGAGCCGAAGTGAATGAAGTTAATGAAATGAAGTTAATCTTATCCATATATCCACTCTCTCCCTCACTGTTTTGTCCAAGCCAAGTGGAGCTGTTTTCTCTCTGAGCCTCTAAAATCCAGAGTCTGTGAAATCTCACTGGGCAAAATGACTTCCCACCCAAAACTCACCACCCAGAGTTTATAATTCACCCTCACAGTCCAGGAGAGCAGTTATGTTGAACAATCGCTGGAACCCAAACAGTCAAATAAGCCCCAATGATTTTGTCAGTGTTTGTAGTGAAAAACACTAGGTCAATTCTGGCATGCATAGTAACACTGCTATGATTGGCCTGTGAAGGTTAATTGCTGTTAATCTTTGTTTCCACACCACAGTCTAATGCGTTCCAAGTCATAAGAAAATATGATTAGTCCCTCATGCTCAATGCTGGCATTTGATTTCAAGAACTTCAATTCAAGTCAACAAAAGAGTGAAATGCCAAACCTGACATCAGTGCTAAGCTAATATCCGTGCGTGTCAGCCCCAGATTTTACGCTCATTTCATCACAGAGGGACTTCACAGGAGGACAGCGTCCCGGAAACTGTGAGACGTGTGTTTTCAGTCGTACAAATCCTTTGGAAAACAAACTCTCTGAGTCGCCGTAACGGTCAGTCCGCAGACAAGCACTCGGTCCATTTAGTCGTGATCCCATACCATAAGAGTCGTTCCTCTGCCAGGAACGCGACAGAACCCAAACCATCCCATTCATCTCCCTGTGTTCACTCCACAGCAGACGTAGTGCCATTTGATATCCCATAGGCCTCACTGAGTCTCTCGTCAAACTCTGGTCATGCATGATTTTACGCTCTTTAGTAGCTTGTCAAAGGAAGGACTATCTTATTTTACCGCTAACAGTAAAGTCTTACAGCATGCCTCAGCTGTGCAATTTATTGTCAGATTGCGTTAACGTGACGTGAGAAGAACTGAAGCTCATTACCACAGTTTACTATACACTTCTCCACACGCTCACTATCTTCCATGAGGGATCTAACAGAGATGATTAACATGAATAGATTTAGCAGCGTACTGTGTCTCCCCTCAGGCTTGTAGTGTGGATTTATAATCAAGTTATCCTCAAGATGGCCCTTGAAGGCAAATGGGCAAATGGTGCATTAAGCCCCTAGAGTTGACAATAGTGCTGGGTTTCAAGCGTGTACTATAGTACATTGCAGATGCTTAGTTATTTACATATTTGATCAGTTTTGATGGTTTGTGTAATGTATTGTGCTACAACATCCACCAACCACGTACACAGTGAACTGACTGGGTATTTTCCCATCAATAGCACAAGGAATTTACTAAAAACATTGTAGAACAAGTCATTTTAAAAACATTGAGTTAGGTGTTAGCATGCGACTTGTTTTGTTTTGAGATACTGTACGTTGTGAATTAAATGTTGAGCTGAAATTTTTAACTCAGCATTGATCTGCAGGGACCAAGGGGTCTAAAAGGAGAGTCAGGAATCCCTGGAGTTCAAGGACCTCCAGGCCTTAAGGTGAGTGTGTGTGTGTGTGTGTGTGTGTGTTATTGGAGGTACGCTTTGAATATGCTGGGTCTACTGTTCGTGAGTGAGTGTGCGTGTGTGTGTGTGTGTGTGTGTGTGTGTGTGTGTGTGTGTGTGTGTGTGTGTGCATGTGGATCTAAATGTACTGTGCTCGTGAATGCTATTGGAATTGTGTGTATGTTAGGATTTTGTGTGTGTGTGTGAGAGCTCGTCTGTGTATGCGTGTGTGTCTAACCAACAGACTCAGTGACATCTCTGGTATCCAGATTCCCAGCATACTTGAGGGTGTTTTGGTTTCCCCGCATCTCCTAATTCCATAAACACTTCCTGCCCTGCGGAGGGGAGATGGGAGATGTGTGTGAGAAAACACACTGTGGTCTGGTCATGTGCTGTCCTTACCACGGTCACCTCTGAGGAACAGGGGACATGGTGGCCATTTTAACCCTGTCTGAAGTCTTTCCGTTCTGTGATGCCTTTAACTATAGGAAATCACAGTGGGGAAAGTAGAGATCCATTTAATTTTTTCATTTATTTATGTTGGGTCCATCTATGTATATTCATATACATGTGCACACACACACACACACACACACACACACACACACACACACACACACACACACACACACACACATATCCATGCTAATGAGTCGTGCACACACACAAAGACTAACCACAGACATGCATGTTCACACACAATATACAAATTCCCTTTGGACATCATTTCTTCTATTTCTTCTATACATTGAACTTATTTTGCTTCTGAAAGAACCATGACAACAGGTCACTTTTGAGCTGATCTGGCTTAAAACCTCCCCTGATGGGAACTGAGTTGGTTCCATCCTACACACTCTGGGTCTGCTCTGGCTACAGTTTGCTCCAAGAGCAAGCGAAAGAGCAGTTTGTGTGTGTGTGTGTGTGTTTGTGTGTGTGTGTGTCTGTGTGTGTGTGTCTGTGTGTCTGTGTGTGTGTGTGCCCTCCAGATCAGATTAAGATCAGCGCAGAGTGTGTGAAGTCCGGCACGAATGCCGCCTCTGAAACGCACACCTCTATGTTTGGTTGCCATTTCGGGCCTGGTGTGTGAGAGGCCAAGCTAATGGGTTCCAGGTCCAGGACCTTCCGAGCCGATACACAGCAAACGCAGCCCAGAGATTATTATCTAATCTCAGCCTGACTCAGAGCTTTAGGTGCTCTCATAAGCATGTGTTATGCATTAAGCCTGTGTGTGTGTGTGTGTGTGTGTGTGTGTGTGTGTGTGTGTGTGTGTGTGTGTGTGTGTGTGTGTGTGTGTGTGTGTGTGTGTGTGTGTGTGTGTGTGTGTGTGTGTGCGCGTGCATGCAAACCCTGGCACATGTGTGTTTATATGCACCATTTACACAACTGTGTGAGCGTTACATGAGTGCGTGTGTGTGTGTGTGTGTGTGTGTGTGTGTCCATGTGTGTCCAAGCATATATCTGCTCATGTCTGTCTGTCTTTATGTACAGTATTTGTAGATTTAGTGCATATGTCCTTTTAATGCATTTTATGCGTGTGTGTGTGTGTGTGTGTGTGTGTGTGTGTAGGGTGAGAGAGGAGAGCCGGGGATCACCATGGCTGCTGATGGATCTCTAATGAGTGGACCAGTGGGGCCAAAAGGAGTCAAGGTCAGTACACACACACCACCACAACATACACACTCAACACAACTGCACAGCACAGACCCACACCACCACAACACACACCTTCACCATGAGTGCGTAGTGCACACACACCACCTCAACACACACTATCATCCCAACAGTTCACAAACTACAGTACCGCACACTCTCCTGCAGCTCATACCCCCCAGAGCATTCACCATGCAACACACACACACACACACACACACACTCCAAAAGTTAATAGACCACTGCAACAACCACACACTGACAGTTTGCTGCTCATACACAACTATTTAACACACACAACAGTGGAGACACATGAGAACTTTATCTTCTCTGTGGCCAAAATCGTACAATCTTATGACACACTCCTGTTAACTTTCCAGACAGAAACTAAACTTACCACCCAAACAATGCACATATGAAATGTTCCTTTTTCAGTCAATTACCACTTTATCACATAATCATCACGTAAACCGTTTTAACAGTTTAAAATGGCTTCATTTTAAACAAAATCACATGTGCAGAAGGCAGTCTCGAATCATTACGCATTGCTGATTGTTGACTTTAAGTGAATAATCTTCCTCTGTCACTCTGTTTTGAAGGGGGATACTGGAATGACTGGACCAAGGGGAGAAATGGTGAGTTGGGGCAAACTGGGGCTCGGGTTAGCGCTTAGCTATGGGTGGCTAATAATACCCCATCAGTCTTTGTTCCCTCATCAGTCTTTTCTGACAGAAGTCTGTTTGTAGTAAATTCTTGAAGACTTCTTGAAACCCTCACCGCCGAGAATCACCCTGCCTTTTATTATGTACGCGTGTAGCCACAGCTGCTAGCGTTCAGAGAGCTCTGGAACATTTCTCAGGCCGGAATACTTGAACAGGTCCTCACAAACTGGGCTGTAAACATGAGAAAAAGACTCGGCAAGCAAACACACGTTTCTGAGCCTCTCACTTACACTAACACACTGAGCCTTTGTTAAAACACCAGAGCATATATTGCTAAAGTAAGTGCCAGCCTCTGATAATTAGCGTTGTTTGTTCTGTTCTTCCAAACAGGGCCCTATTGGACCTGTTGGACCTAAGGGAGAGTTTGGGCTACCTGGACGTCCAGTAAGTATTCCATTACCCCAGTGTTTGAATAGACAGTCTTTGTGTAATGGTAGCCTGCCTCACAACACCTTAAAGGTGCCATGTGTAATGTCCGGCAAAAAGTCAATTCATACTCCACATTACATAAAAGATGGGGGCAGTATACCTACAGAAAGTGAGTTGGTCTACCCTAGAGTAACAACCGAGACACGTGTATTGCAGTTTGGCTGGCGGTTATGTCGCCCGCATACCGCCTCCCATGGCCGAAACTGGTATTATGACACCTGTCGGGCTGTGGCTAGTAATTTAGCATGCTAATTCAGGTTGATATCTCTGCAGCACTATACCTTGACATTTTTTTAATGACATCATCGCCCTTATTTCTTCTCATTCTTTTGATGCGTGTAGCTCATTTTTTGGATATTTTTACCTCAATTCTTACACATGGCACCTTTAAGAGATGTGCTAACTGCCCTCTCTTATGGACTCAAGGTCACTGTTATACACCTAAAAAAAGTATAAATTAAGAAGACATCTGTGCTACACCTGCGTTCCTTTTACTCTACACTTTCTTGTCCTGCTCTGGTTTGTTGTGGTTTACAGAAGCACGGAGAACCTTCTCTTTTCTACTTGAATGTGCTAGCCGCCGTTACATTTGCTTTGTCGTATACATCTTCTTTTGTTAAGCGTCCTGCATTCTGGTGTCACAGTGAATCCAGTCCTGACCTGGTGTGTCTGTCTTACAGGGTCGCCCTGGGCTAAACGGACTCAAAGGAGACAAAGGAGAGACTATGTTAATGCAGGTATGTTTTACATCCTCAGCAATTTTATGTGTGTATGTTATCTCCAGTGTGTACATGGTATTACACACACACACACACACACACACACACACACACACACACACACACACACACACACACTAATGAATGAATGAATGAATGAAGCCAATAAACCAAAACCAATGAACAATATAAAGAGAAAGATTACCTCCCTTGGATCCACCACAACAAATAGACATGCAAACACGCATACATCACATGTGCCTGTTCACATACAAACCCTACACACACACACACACACAGAAACACACACACACACACTATCAAGCACACTCCAATTCCATAAGCATTGACTCCACACATTCACCAGCTGCAGTGGGGAGATCTCTCTCCCTGGCGGCCTGTTTGAAGTGCCCATCTGCCAGTCGACTGGCATCACACTGTTATTTCTGCCTGCGCCCATAAAGATGCCATTCAGAGTGTTATTGGTTGATTTTACTGGCCTACTTGTGCCAGCCTCGTGCCCAGAAAAACACCCTGGCAGGAAAAAACAACTGCTTTCATCATCAGGGACTTGAAAACAACCTATAAAAACCTCCATGTAGGCTCCACTGGCACACGGCAACAACAGCTCATTCCAATAGCAACCTTTGAATAAGACTCCGTGGAGTACTGCTCCATCACTATGAGACGGTTCTGGCTCTGATCATAGCTTGTTTGGATCTTTGGACTCGGTTTGACACGGGTCGGATGTGAATGTCTGCCATTTCTGTGCCCAATACACTAAGGCGCTTATGCAGTCTATGCAGTACACCTATTAGAAAGCTCTCTGGGAAATCCATCTATGAATGCATACATGTATATTCATGTAATTATTTATGTTCCCATATGGACTTGATATGGTCCAATAAAACACAAAGTGTCATGAGTTATTATTCACTCTTGCTTTGCTAATTTGTACTCTGTTGTGTGGCCTATGGCATAAAGCATCAACAGACCTCCAAAAGAGTATATAGTGTAGGCTGAATAAACATAGAGCAGTGTACTCATCTATCTGTGACTATGCCAAATGAGTCTTGGAAGAGAGAGTGTATTAGTAAAGACCATGCAAACATATATGTATAAAACCTGAGCAGGCAAAAAACATTGATCTGTAAGACTGTACCTATGGGTTTTATTAACTGCTTGTTTCTCCCTCTTGTCCCTGCCCCCCCCCCCCCCCCCCTCCCCCCTTCTAAGGGCCCACCAGGGCCCCCAGGGCCCCCAGGACGACCCGGGATGTTCAACTGCCCTAAAGGAGTGAGTAACACCTTTAGCACTCCTGCAGCCCCTTGACTCTCTCCTATCGCTCTACTCCTGTCTCCCCCTATCTCTGTGTTAAGTAGAGTGAGTGAGATGAATACACTGTTCGTCCGCACTACTGTCTTCTTCTTCACACTGTTTATTTTTTCCCCCTGAAGACAGTGTTTCCGGTCCCCCCACGACCGCACTGCAAAAAAGGCGTAAGTGACCGAGAGCGAGAGCAGGCCAACCCGAAGCTCTCCTGCACCCGTTTTATTGAGCAAAGCTCACCCCCATCTACCCTCATGTGCTCCCCTAACTCTCATCTCCATCTGTTGCTGTGGGCTTATATGGGTGTATATTTCACCAGAACAAACACCCTGCATGTCCAGATACCTGGTGACTCTTGTGCACTGTAATCTGGCCGAGATCTAGCCTGATGTGGCCCTGATCTGACCCAGAGTCACCTTCTATCTGGCATGTCTCTGCAATGTGCCGTAGCCTTCAGACCCAATCACTGCCTTGATTGCTCGTGCCAATCCCACTCACCTCACACTCCAGTGATTGGATTGGAAGCATACAGTACAGTGCATGTAGCACACAGGTGTTTGTCCTCACGTAAATATACCTGTGAGTAACACTCAGGTAGTCCTCCCCTCCCCTTACCTCACCCATCCCTCCCACTCTAGTCTGTGTCATGTTTTAGAGGTGTGAACTTAGCTCTTTAGAGGGCATAACATGGATGTTTTGTGGTACTGGTACACACCCAAAACATGTCACTTTAGATGTAGTTCTACTGGCATGTGTTATGTCTCTGTGTGGTGTGGCATGGGCTCATTCTTCATTCATTCACACACAAGATGGCCGCCTGAATTCACCTCCTATACCTCTATGAAGGAGGAAGTCATCTGGAATGCTAATGATGTTAGCGTAGCTCCATGTCTGAATAGGCCCGTGGATTGTGTTGTGTTTGTGGCCGGTGTTTCAAATTGAAATTTGACAGATCAAAGGCCTAATCCATAGCAGGCATCAATGCCCAGACACATTCACTGTGTGTGCTGGATGAAAGGATCGCCATGAGCATTGTGCCTAAAATGTGATGATGATTCCCAAATTAGTTCTGGCACGAATTTGGCACAGTTACCGATCTGGGCACAGCTGCTATTTGTGGATGTCCACAGTTGCTAAATGGCAACACTTGTTGGCAACACAGGTTGTGCCATTAACACTTCAGTGACCATTACCTCATCTTCGCTCAACAACCATGCACTGCCATCTTGAAATAGCATCACTCATCATGACTTGTGTTGTGTTTTGTGGAATGTTTCCATGTGTTTTACGACCACGTTCGTTCGTGCATGTCTTTATCCACACTTGTTTGTGTGAAGCGTCGTCGTGTGGTGCTCTCATTAACTCTTAACGACATCCTATAAGGCGGCTCTGTGTTTGTGGCAGCCAGAACTACAGACGCTGCCACCAAATGCAGGTGGCGTCCCCAAACATCCACAGGTCTGTTTTATGATAAGCATCCCTCAGCCACACTGCCACCGTCTGTAGTGAAGTTGGGCTTTCCCGGGGTCCCAGTGCACCCAGTTATACTGTGGGGGGGTTATTTGCTATATACCACACCAGTGGCATGAAACTAATGAGAGAAGTGATGAAACCCCCAGTAAATTAAAATATTTCCTGCGTTGCTAGACACAATTTAACAAGAAAGAGCAGATAATGTAATAAAGGAACATTAATATCTATTATCTCAGTTTATCTCGGGATTGTTTGCCCACTGAGGTGCTTGATAAACCTTCATTGCTGCATAAACACACAAGCCACCACAGGAAATCCTTCAGTTTTAGAGCCGCACCCCCCCCCCCCACCCTCCCCGCAGTGTTGGGTACCCAGTGTTGCACTCCAAACATCCTGTTTTCACTATTATGCAAATGCATGCAGTTTGATTTCCCAATGCTCCCCCGTTTTGTACGCTAGACTAGTACCCAAATTAAATCTGCTGTCGATTTGCATAATTTTGTCTGAAATTATGCTGAAATTATGCTTGCACTATCTGCTGGTTGCCGGCGCTGTGTGGTTTGTTTTTCCTAAGACCATGACTGTGATGTAAACTGCTCTAATTCTTGTATTTATTTGATGTCTAGGTGAATGGGGATTCTAATGGAGGTGAGCATAAGATTACATTTTTTATAGTCTGTAGGTTCTAGATTAATATTTGATTTTTCAGATTGTGTTCAGGTTTTAAGATGCATTTCTGTTTAGATTCTGTAGGTTCTAGGCTATTGCCAACTTGATTACAGGTGTTAGTGAGGGCCTCAAGAGAGCGAGAAAGACATGTAATTAATAATGATAAAAATATATATATATTCTATATTCTGCTTTTAGTTCTTATTGCATTTATTCTTATTGCATTCTGTAGATAGAACATCATGCATCATCATTTTTGACATATGAAAATAAGTTTAAAATGAACGAGAATGAACTTGTTAGGCTAAAAGGGTAAAACATCAATGAGAAGGCTTGTGAAATAAGACACGGCAAATGGAAAGCTGTGCCAGAGGTTGTTGGCTTACTCCAGCTTAATCACAAACAAATGGAAAGAACTTCATCACAGCAGATGAAACGAGAAGGTCTTAAGTTCAGATTTTAGAATGCGAAAGCTCTGTACACAAAATAGCATCCAGGAGAGGTATTTTTTCAAGTGTGTAGTGCAGCAGATGCAGGAGACACTAATATGTGCTTCATAAAACAACTTTGAGTTCTAAATTAGTTTGATTTTATGAAGATATATTTCTTATGCGAATGGGAATTTAGTTTGTTTCTTGTATAGCAAGGAATCCGCTCCCTCAAAGTGTTTGTTCTGCTGTCCTATAGAGGGCGCTACCTGTCTGTCCACCACTGCCAAAGGACAGAAAGGGGAGAGGGGTGTGGCCGGGATACCAGGAATACCTGCCCCTGCAAGTATGTCATTACCTCCCATCCAGCCTTATTGCACACCTGTGTGAAATATCAATGCCATGTTTTTACAATATTGATCACTGACATTTGATATAAATGCATTGTATGTAGGTTTGTGAGCAGCTTAAAAGTGAAGTTAAAAACACTGTGAATATGATAAAATGACAACTCATGCACATAGACCACAAACAAATGTGTGGACTCACACACACATTTCAATTTCAATTTTCAATTCAATTTTAATTTCACTTATAGAACGGCAATACATTACACATGTCTCATGGCGCTTTACAGAATGTTAGACAATCAGAGAAAAGAAAAGAAGGCCCATGGGTAACAGGGGCGAGGAAAAACTCCCTAGAATTGGAGATACATATAGGAAGAAACCTCGAGCAGATCCACGACTCAAGGGCCTGACCCATCTGCCTAGGGTCAGTTACAGAACAGTAAAGTCTGTATACATGATAAATGCATAAGTTAGTCAGATGTAGAGAATAGAACATGGTGTTTAAAGCCACCTGAGATGTATATTACAAGAAGTGGGATGGTTACATATCCGGTATGATAATGCATGAATCCTATTTAGTGTCAGAAAGTTCAAATAGTCAAATAATAGGATTAGGAGTTATCATAGGGCAAGTGGTGGGTCGCTAGGCTGTATGGGCCAGGAATCCGGGCAGGGGGGACAGTAATAGGCGATGATAGGGCAGTCGTAGGGATGGGACTTCAGGTGAGATGAGTGAGATGAGGGCCAAACACACGGATGGCTGATGATTGGTGATGGTATACCTCACAAGTGAGGTAAGGGGGGAGAAAGAGAGATGTAGAGTGGGTTAGTATTACTATAAATCAAAATGGTATATCAATGGTACTATGTAGTGTTACCATAGTGAGGATAGGCAAGAGAGGGAGAGTTGAGAGAGACACACAAAATACAGTACACACAAATATCTCTTTTACTCAGGAACACTGACACATGGATCAGTCAAAGCACACCGATATTTATATTTACAGACTGGAAATATAATTTTCATGATCAAATCTATAGTTTACTATAATAATCTACTAAACCCAGGGAGTGGGCAAGTGGTGTGGAGGCTAAACGCAAGTAAACACAGTTTATCCACCTCTGAAGTTTCAGAAATAGAGTTTATCCACCATTAATTAGAGTTTATCCACCTCTCAAAAGAGTTTATTCACCAATTGCAACTTCTAACATTCAAAAATCACATTGTAATATCCACATTCACAATATGTACACTCATCAACACTCTAGGAACCATTTAAAACCACTGATATTGTTATTAACATTAGACAATAACCTCCACCATCATCAAACATGTTCTGAAAAAAAAATCAGATACCGCATGGCGCAGTCCACCTCACCGTGATCACAGAATTTAGTTTACCCACCTCTTATTTTACCACTACACCCCTGACTAAACCTCATTTGCTTTTAAGTGTTTTGCCAGACCTCAAACAATATTGTACCTCAAATGCACTTTGTGAAGCTAAGTAGCCTGTTTATCTTCTCTTCCAGTCGCTATTCTTCCTAAGGGATTCTCGGTGAGTGTCTGTTTTGCTGTAATCCGAATGGGCCATCAGCCCTTTGTGTCAATGTTCTAAGATTAAAAGAGTGGAGTTTAGAGTGAGTCTTTGATGTTGTTTGCTCTTGTGGTGTGTTTGTGTTTGTGTGTGTTTGTACTTTCGGTTGTGCATGCACTTGTGCAAGTATTCATGTTTGCTTGTTTATGATTGTGGCTTTTATTATCATGTGTGTCTATCAGTGGTGGATTGCATTACGTTTGAAGTTTGCCTCATTTGTGTGTGTATGTGTGTGTGTTTGTGTGTATGTTTGTGTGTTTCTTCATATTGTGCCCATCAATTTATGTGAATAAGGAAGAGAATTTTTTTTGTGGAAATCTGTATGTATGTATGTTATGTTTGTATATATTTGTATATATGTATAATCGTGTGTGTGTGTGTGTGTGTGTGTGTGTGTGTGCAGCCAAACAGAGGTGATCTGGGCTATGGTGGAGAGAAGGGGGAAAAAGGAGACACTGGGATGCGTGGTCCACCTGGCCTACCTGGGAGGTCTGGACTGGTGGTGAGTCGCTGACCATTACCCGCTAACACACACACACACACACACACACACACACACACACACAGACACACACACACACACACACACACACATACTGTATGAGCACACACCTCCTATCTCTTTCTCCATCTCTTCATGTCTTTCTGTCACCACCTCTCTTTTTTCTCATCATCATCATCTCTCTCTCTCTCATCCCTCTCTTTTAACTGTCTTTCTCTTTCTCCCTACAGCCATTCTGCTTTTAGCAATTACACGCACATTTCCCAAATCGCTCTCCATCCAGTCACTCTCCATCACGTTTCTTTCTTCTCTTTCTTCTGTCTTTGGGCTTCTCTAGTTGTTTTCGGACCCTCTTCTCTCCCTGACATATAGCTGTCTTTGTTTTTTGTATTCCTTATTTTCTTTTAACCTCTCCCTCCTAATCTGTTCATTTCTTTCCCTCTCCCTCCTAATCTGTTCATTTCTTTCCCTCTCCCTCTTTTTCTTTCATTTAAGTTCTCTTTCACTAAAGCCCTCCCTTCAGTTTCCCCATCTATTTCTCTGGGGTTTTTTTCTCAGCATTTATTTATGTGTCCTTCAGAAATGTCGGTATCGGACCTCTTCTGTTCTTTTTCCCAGTTTGTCTACCACTCCCCCTCCCCCTCCCTCTCTCTCTCTCTCTCTCTCTCTTATTCTGCTCTTTATCTCTCTCACTTAGGGCTCTTTTGATGTCGGGCGCTTTGGCTCAAGAACATTCTGTTTAACTCGAATGCTGTTGAAATAAATAGGCACAAAGAAGATTTATTCCTCTCAATCCTTAGACTTTTTTTTCATTCGTCCCTAAAACTTTGCACGTAATCAGAGTTCACATGGATCCCACTTGCCAAACTTTGATTTGTGAGATGAAAGGGAACACTAGTGTCGAGCTAAAACAGTGAAGCTAATTATTGAGACTTCCTTAGGCCAAGAGATACCCCCCCCCCCCCACCCCATCTGTGCTAATCCTAATCTGACCCTGGTTGACAGCTATGACAGGTGTCTGGAGGGAAGTCTGTGCCTGAGCTGAGTTATCATTTGAGTTTCATAACCTTGTAATGAATAGGATTACATACTGCTGTTAGCCTCAACTCTTTCATCTTTGTGCTTCTACATCTATTATTAAAATCTAGAAAGAATGACAAAAACAAGGAGTGAAACCTCACATCCCCTTACATGTGATGGCTAAATACCTTTTCCCTTGTTTTACCAGGTGGCTTTGAGAGCTGGATAGGGTGTATAGCTATTCAGCTCAGCAGGTTTAAACCAGACATAGAATGGAAAACAGTTTTTACCTTTGACTTTTGTTAAATAAAGAGAGTCCGGTGCACGGCCAAAGCTACCGGAAAGACATTGTTTTCTGCTTCATATGCAAAACTCAGACTCAGACAGATCATAAAAAACAGGTGAATCTGAGCAAAGACAGAGTGTGATGCCGAACACAGACTCCACATGTTACGTTAGCACTTCGAGTTGGAGATTTAGGTAGAAGTTGCTGGAGCCTGTTGAGCAGTCATTGGCTGCAAGGCAACCAATCAACGTAAAGCTCACTTAATTATTCATGTGGGTTCCAGATAAGCATAAGGGAATACTAGATATCTGATAAAATGGGCCATTTTATTTCCCAGCCTAAATATAGGGTTATAAATGGGCTTGTAAAATAAACAGACCAAAGATGCATACCTTCTATGTTAACATCAGAGATCAAGTAAAATATACCGTTCATCCATTTTATGTCATCTTTAATGTAAAACAAATCACCTGCCTATTAATAACCACACTGCAATGTTAACTGTATAATTGAATTCATGTGATATAATAAAACATATAATTTTTATACTATTTTATATATGCCCATTTTTATACTATTTTATATATGCCCAGTATGACAGTGTGACAAACAGACAAACAACAGTGTCTAAGTTGACATTTATATTGCCCCATTTGATGTAGTGTTTAAGTTGTTCTATTGACTGAATCAAAGATTAAAAAATGATTTAAGTCTGAAATGATATTGTCAGTGTTGATCACAGGTGTTAATGAAGCTTACTTACTCATACAGGGGCCCAAGGGTGAGTCTGTTATCGGTCCCAGGGGACACCCTGGGCTTCCCGGCCCACCTGGGGTACCTGGTTATGGGAGAGAAGGACCTACTGGGCCCCCTGGACCTCCAGGGCCTCGTGGACCCGCAGGTTATGGTTCAGGTAAGAGTATCTCAGCTTGTGTAACTTTATAATCAACATGATCTAACCTGTGATTTTACATGTCAAAGTTACACAACAAACAATCACTCTGGTCCAATGTTTGCCTTCCAACTCACTTAAGCTAGTTTAACGTTCTTTCTGCGTGCTAACATTATACCATAGTGTCAACGTCATCTCAAAAGACAGTTCAAAAACCATCGTTTTAGATGCCTTCACTCCAAAGTCATGTCTTATAAGACACCTCTCTGTCACAACAACGAGGTAGCAAGTTGATTCCTTCCATTTGGAACAGACCCAATGTGTCTCGCTCATGAACTAAAGTTATTGTGTGGTGTGGAAGCACCTATGTCTGTGTTCCTCATTGATTTATCACCATGAGGATCTTGATCATGCTAATAACTAAGCAAAATGATTTTTGCCAAGGTATTACTTTAGCTTTTTGGCTTGTTGCATGACTTTGCTCATTGCCCTTTAATGAAATGAAAGCATTTTAGCCTGTCTTGCCTATCATTCTGGGGCACGTTTCCCAAAACCAGAGTTCCTAACAGGTTAGCAGCTATGGTTTTGGGAAACGTACCCCTGTCTGAAAGGATCAGTAGCCTAGCGGTTGCAGTAACAGGAGTGTGTTGTGTCTCCTCAGCGATGGCTATCCCAGGACCACCTGGTCCTCCAGGTCCCAGGGGGTCGCCAGGCGTCTCAGGGGGCTCCACTGGGGTGAGTAACTGC
Source organism: Alosa sapidissima (assembly GCF_018492685.1). NCBI lineage: Eukaryota > Metazoa > Chordata > Actinopteri > Clupeiformes > Clupeidae > Alosa > Alosa sapidissima. The sequence goes on along the minus strand of NC_055973.1, from coordinate 9,255,165 downwards.
AGAGCATACGGTTTAGGGGTTAAGACACATGGTACAGCTACAGTATTCCAGTAAACAATACCTGAAATAGACTCCAGTCAAAGTGAAATTTGGTTGGTGTATGCATTCTGAAAAAGACATAGGGCTCTATCTTGCACACCAGCACAATTGACTTTTTATACTCGCGCTTTTGTCTTTCCTATTTTGCAGTCAGCGCATATTGGAATTTTCGCCCACGGGGGCATTTCAGCGAAAAGAGGGGGCGTGTTCCGGCGCAAACGGTCCCTGTTGATATTTTGCAGTTTCAGAAAACAATTCCGCCACAGACCAGGAACCTCCTGGTTCTAAAGTCATTGGCGCAAATTCAGATGCTATTTTAAGGGCGCATGCATGGCCACAGGCTTGCATTAATGAATGCTATGCACACCGATCTACAGACACCCTGTGCACAGATGGAAACATTCAAAGCCTTGATAATATTTGTCCGTTTCCCGGTTTTGTTCGTGCATTGGTCAACTAAAGATTTAGTAGCCAATATAGTACATCTACATATAATATCTTTACAACAACAATGCCTAATTATGACCTATTAATTTGGACAACTTTATACAGCCCTATAAAGGCTAAAGTTACCTTTAGTGTTGTTCCAATGTACCGCTGTATATGGCTTTAAACATCGTGTGCGCTTTAACATCAGCCTATAAACATTATTCCAGCTGCGCTAAGGTTTTGACAAGCACCACAATTTTGCCTACCTTGTTGTAGCCCATCTGAAATAACTCCAAACTTTGCTATGTTCCCTCCATCCTTTCGTTGTTTTCAAAAAACATTTTATATCCATGATGGCCTTGAAGTCTTGAGTTTGTGAATTCGCTTAAATAAGCTTATTATGTGCTGTTAACCAGCAACCATAGACAGTAAAAGAAAGCAGCAAGTAGCCTTGGCTACAATTTCTGCACAAAGCGATTTGCGCTAAGTCAATTGCGCTAAAGTGCAAGATAGAGCCCATACTGTATAAAGCTCTTGGAAAACGTTATTGGAAACCCATTAGCCTTACTGTCTGTCCCAATGGCCAGTTATTGCTACCTGTACTTTTTATGTATGGGGTTAATTACCTTTAGCCCCCAGGGATACAATGTCCTGAGACTTCTGTTGGACAAAAGGTTTTCCTTATCATTCACATATCGACTGCATTGGTATCAAGAGTGACTGCCCCTTTGGAAGTTTGTGTCTGTGGAAGTTTTACCTGATTTCTCATTTTGTAGATGTCTGCTCCTGTGCAAAATGGACTTCTGCTCAATGATAGGGCTTAACAGCTGGCTGCGTTGTTCCTGTTAAACCAAAACAGAAGTCTGTATGCGTTGGAGTAGCTTAAAAATGTAGAGAACGGCTGAAGCTTATGAAAGTTTTATGACTGAGGTTTTATGAACATTTTCAGTGAACTTGAACATATGCCCCCACATATTGACTTATTATGAATTGCCTAAAAAAGACTGTCCACACCTAAAACATTTATAGGGAGCCAGGAAAAAAACAATTGATTGTTTCTCCATCTTGGATGGCAACCTTGTTTAAGATGCATGAGAAATATCCTGAAAACATTTCTAACTGTAAAATGTGTTTATGCTGCAGGTGAAAACGTACCCCAGTCTTCAGTCCATGACTCAGAGGTCCTACCTCGATCTCGACGGCACTATGTACTTTGTGACTGACACAGGCAGACTGTACCTCAAGGTTCCGGGAGGGTGGAAAGAAATCCAGGTGACCAGTCCTGTCTGTGAAGAATCTGCTCACTTGAACGCATGTTATAATCTTAGATTCAGAGAAAGATTACAGAAAGGTCAACCTCATTTGACCCTCACTCAGTCTACATTACATGTACTGTTCTATATCAGGTCTACATCTTATGACAAAAGTGGCAAGGAAGACCCAATGTTACCACAAATTAGTTTTAGGTCTTACTTACATTTAAAGGATAAAGGAAGAACATGGAAAGTTAAAGTAACAACAGGGAGTTGTTTTCTGAACGTTAATCATCATATGAAATAGCATACGCACAATATGGCTCCTATTTCTGGTCAAACAAATAACATAGATAAAACTTTGTGTAACAAAGTAGGACACTTACTGCCCATCTCTATAGGAACAGTGCATGCATTTCAGACATAGATAGTTTACTGTCGAGCAGGTTAATTGTTGACAGACTTAGCCTCATTTTCGCCAGTGTATTGTTGGAAGCATGGCTGTATTTATTCTTGTACTGTTGCCATGCTCAGGGATGGAGATGAACATATTAATAACAGTAATAACAGAAAAAACATACAGACCTTGACATTTGATATTTCTTTTTATGTTTGTTATAAAGACACTGTCCTTCAAAAACAGTAGTTGTCTCAGTACCACTGAATGTTTGTGAGTTTTATAGTATAAGGTATTATTGTAAAGCATGAGAAATATGAAAAAAATGAAATATTGTGAATATTGAGTGAGTACTGAGATTCAAGGAAAATATAAATAAATTGATGTCTTAGCATTACAGCATGGACAAATAGGACATTATTACCTCAAGGCCTTGTGTTGCCATAGTGTTCTTGTTCAGGCTTAGGGTTCATGCCTGCTGCTGGGCCCTGGAGCTCTGCGGGCTAACGAGGGTTTTGTGTGTTGGCCCTGCACTGATGCAGCTTCTCTTGTCTCCTCTCAGCTGGGGAAACTGTTGGAAGCCGAGTCTCCCATTATTGTCCCACAAGACGAGGTGAGCTCGGCCGTCACAGGCCAAACTGGATTACACTGTTACCCACTGGCTTTACAAAGTTACACATATGCATGCACACACGGGTGTGCTCATACACACACATACACACACACACACACACACAGACACACACACACACACACACACACACAGATACAGTATATATTCAAAACACATACAGTACAGTATGTAAGCATGCATAAACAAACAAATACACAGGCTTGCACGAACACACACACTCTCTCACACACAGACACAGACACACACACACACACACACACACACACACACACACACACACGCAAGTCTGCATTCTGATATTGTGGAAACAGCAGTAATGGGTAATTTTAATTAGAGGAATACTCAACCCACTCAACCCCCTCCACATCTTTGGCTCACACACACACACACACACACACACACACACACACACACACACACACACACACACACACACACACACACACACACACACGCGCGCAAGTCTGCATTCTGATATTGGGACAGTGGAAACAGCAGTAATGTTTTTTTAGAGTTTAATTAGAGGAATACTCAACCCACTCAACCCCCTCCACATCTTTGGCTCACACACACACACACACACACACAGATAAACCTTTTAGGAGGACATGAAAATGTAATTTGGATTTGAATTGCAGATGAGGCTCTAATGCACTGTGGTACCAACCCGTAGTATTAGCATACGTTTCGTACTTCATTAAATAAACTCAGCACTTTTGTTTTGCCTTGGTTTTTGATGTTTTTAAAGATGATAATAAGGCTACATCAATGTCAAACTCATACTATTATCTTCACACTATTTAATATACTATACTATTGCACTATTATCAGAATGTTTATCATAGAAATAATAGCACCCTTTGGTCTTTTGCTTTTAACTGTAATAAGATGCTCTGTTTTAGCTCTCTATCACTCTCTGTGTCTCTGTGTGTGTGTTTGTGTGTGTGTGTGCATGCATGCAAGCATGTGCATATCTGTGTGTGTGTGTGTGTGTGTGTGTGTGTGTGTGTGTGTGTGTGTGTGTGCATGCATGTAAGCATGTGCATATCTGTGTGTGTGTGTGTGTGTGTGGGTCATGTCTAATGAGGCCATCCTCTCCCATCCCTGCAGGCTCGTCCCCGGCCCCAGAGTCCCGGCTTGAGCAGTGTGCCCCAGATCTACGAGGGCCAGGCGGTGAGTCCTGTAGCACAACAACACATTGTTCTCCCCTCTCTCCTCTCTCTTTGCCCCACTCTCCCCTCTACTCTCTTCTCTCTCTTCACCCCATTCCCCTCTCTCCTCTCTTCTCTGCCCTCTTTCCTCTATTCTCTCTCTCTCTCTCTCTCTCCTCTCTCCCCTCTCTCTTCGCCCCACTTTCCACTCTCCCCTCCCCTCTCTCCCCTCCCCTCTTTCCTCTCCTCTCTCTGCCCTTTCCTCTGTCCCCCCTCTCTTCTCTGTCCCCTCTCTCCTCTCCTCCACCACCCTTTCCCATTCCCTCACTTTTCTCCCCTCACCTCTCCTCTTCTCTTCTTTCTACTCATACTCTGCCACAGAGGGCTCAGCCAATTGAAAATGTGAATACTGAATTAGTCCTGGTGAATAAGTCCCTGTCTTGTGTGAGAGACAATGAAGGCCGTCCAGCGGTATTTTGGGTTTGAGGGGGTGGCAGCATATAGGGAAGGCTCAGAGGGTGGGAGGCATTGCAAATGTTATGGGGTCCATTCGTGTGACTGGGGTGATAATTGTGACCCATGGAAAGATGTTTAACTTTACAGTTCTATCACACTAATTATTGCATTAAAGGCATGAATGCAATTAATAATTTTAGCTGCAATATTACCAGACAGTAATTACATCATTCTTCATACTATCCCAAAGGCATGTAAATGATTTTGGGTTGAAGCAAATATCCCCCCCCCCCCCCAAAAAAAAAAACATACACACAAACATACTAACAGTTTACATATAAGGGAGTGTATGTATTATGTAGATTTATATTTGTTTGTTTTGCAGTGACACAGAATAGTAGGAATTGTAATTGTAAAGTAAACCTTCTCAGTCAATAACTCAAGATATATACTTTATAGTAAATGAGTTGTGTTTATGAGACATTCTGTCCAAAGCTAAGAGTTGATTTTGGTATCCAATACTTGGATTGGTTTATAATCCATAATGCTTTAATTAAGTCACACAGTCTGTTTGAAGTCTCTATTTTGATTTAGATTGAATCTGACGGTGCGTGTTATAGTTGTTGCCCGTTGGTACAGTTCACATAGTATTTGTTTGCTTGCTGTTTTGCCGTGAATGAAATGTCCATATGCGATGGAATTTCTCAAGAATCTGACCCATAACCTCACAACCCCAAAAAAGCCCTGAAATTCAATCTTTGTTATGACTTGGTGAAAACCCTTGAATTTTAGCACAGAAAAAAAGAAAGAAAGAGAGAAAGAAATGAATTGTAGGGAAAAAAAAGTCATTGGCTTGTCTCAGGCCAAGCCTCAAGATGAACAGGAGTCAGAATGTGATTTTTCTGCGGTCGCCTGGCCGCTCATTTTAGACTAAATTACCCGTCTGTCCCTCCGGGCCTCCGCGGAGCCTGCCCATCCCTCCTTCCCAGGCCATCCCAGGCCCAAAGGCAGCAGCCCCGTGACACATGAAGACCTCAGAAGCCATCAGTGCGCTCTCTAACACACTATCCCACACAGGCATGCCAAGTGCTAGCCAGGAGGTCTGCTGTACTTTTAGTGGTATAGATGCCTTAGTAATGCAGAGAGGAGGTTTTATAGGTTTGGTGCTGTTAAGTGGGATATGGAATGAGTTTTCCAGTTAGATAAAGGGCAGTAGTATGGAGTGAGAGTGGTGTGTGATTATAATACACAAAAACAATAATTTGATTCTTTTATAATAATACAATAATAATTATTTGATATAACACACACACACACACACACAAACAAACAAACAAACAAACAAACAAACAAACAAACAAACAAACAAACAAACAAACAAACACACACACACACACACACACTATATCTGTGAACCCAATTAGAAGAAATTAAGGCAATCACAGAGGTCTGCTCTAAGCTAGTTTTAGTAGTACATACTGTGTTTTATAGACAGGTGATAGGCTTAATGCATACTGTATTTGTGTGTACTAATTATATGTTCTTTATTCTCTTTTCCATGCACACAAACAACACATCGACCTCTTACCACCAAACACTTACCACACCCCTTGAACACACACCCTCATATATGCACACACACACACACACACACACACAAACACACACACACACACTTATCGTACCCTGTACTCTGTACCCCACACACACATCAATGCTCATTACACACACAAATCCTCCTACCACACACACACCACACCCCTGACCCGCCACATATACATACACACACACACACACACACACCACACACACACTATCTTTATCTTCTTCCTACAGCTCAAACTAGTGGCTCTGAACACCCCCCTTACCGGTAACATCGGTTCGCTGACCGCAGCCGACCAGGCCTGCAGAGCCCAGGCCCAGGCCATGGGCATCCGAGACCAGTACAGGGCCTTCCTGTCCAACCATCTGCAGGACCTGGTGGACCTCATTCACCACCAGTACCGACGCTCCCTGCCCATCGTCAACCTCAGGGTAAGAGCATAAGGCGGGGATCACACTGAAAATAACAAAGTGGCAGCAGTAAGCGTAACACAGACCATAATAAGTTCTATCTCGTTCCTAAGTAACACAAGCGGTTTGCCTAAACTGACCATTGAATACGCTTGCGTTGCGCTTTGAAAGTTGAACCAAGTTCAACGCTCAGCTTGTTCAACGCTAGCGTTATGCTAGCGCTGCCACTGTTCCACTGCCGAACCATAGAGAGCAATATGAAAACCTGCCGCTTGCCGCTGGTCAGTGTGATCCCGTGCTCTGATAGGCTGAGAAGGCTAACTCACAGAGTAGTGGTGCAGTTTGTTGTCTGTTCGGTTCGAAGTGCAGATGCAGCACAGCATTCCTAGGTCATAGTTTAATATTGTTTCACTGTGGTGTGCTATAGCAAATACTGTTTTGCACTGAACCCAGCTTTGTATCTGTAAGGGCCTTGTGATGGCTGCTGGTTCCACCTCTGTTTTTATCTCACTGGGCACTTGAACTCCATAGAGTGCTATACAAGATCAGCTGGTGTTGCAGAACACCAGGAGACAGAACAGTCTGTTAAACTGTTTAAGTTCAAGGTCTGGTCAAAGATGTGACTCTCTAACACTTCTACGTAGTTACATAGTTACATCACAGTAGACAGATCTGCAGCAAGCAACCCAGTTATAACTGTTGCTAAGGTTTTATTCCAATTGCTGTGAAGAACAGAAGTTGGTCATAAGTATAAAAAATATTATTTCTGGAATGCTGGTATACTGTCAGAGAAATATTTCCTTTTGGATGTTCCAGCAATACCCTTAGGGGTTGCACTGAGCCATCCGCCAGTGGAATAGTCCAAGTACATACAGTATAGACAAAGTACAGTTTTTTGTATAGCCTCTTTGCTCAGTAGCCTTGGTTTATATGTGAGCAGCATAATTTCTAGTCTTCGTTCCACTGTGAAATCTACCATGGGATGTGTCTATTTGTAGAATATCTTGTTGATATGTTATTTTGGACCTTACCCTACATTTTACATTCTCCATATGTTTTCGCTGCGACAGCCCTAAGCCAGTGCTGATGTGTTTTGACATAATGCCTTGCCTTCATGGATGTTTGTATGAGAGAGTTGCAGTCTGTGGTCCAAATACAGTGCACCTTTTGTGAAACTCAACAGATTGCTCCTCGAAAGGCCTCTTCTGTGAGTGTGGTTTAAAAAAAAAAAACCTGGAGTTCGTAAACAGTCCTGGCTTGGACCGAGTCGTACCCCGCTCCAAGCCAATGGACATGTTCCTTCAGGAGTGGGGAAGGGAGGAGTATAATTTGATTGGACATTTAGTTTACATATCAACAACAGGTGTGGGTGTTTGTGTGTGTGTGTTTGCTTCCATGCTCATGTTGCCCGGCGTGCATTCCATCTGCTTTAGGGAGAAGTCCTGTTTGACAACTACGAGCACATCTTCACCAAGAGCAGCGCTCTTCCACGTGGAATCCCACTCTTCTCGTTTGACGGACGGGACGTCATGAGTGACCCCTTCTGGTGCGTATGACCCCGTCTGCCTGCTAAGGTTTTGGAACCTAATGGAACCTCTCAAGGTTCTAAAAGACCCCTGGTAGACCCCAGTCTCAGCAATATCATAGTCATAGATTTAGGGCCCTTAACTTCATAGTTTGAGAAGCCCAAAGATATTAGATAAGTTCACTTCAGTTTCTTTCGTCTGACCACTGAAATGAAAGCACCAGTTCTGTGCACCCTCCCTTCAGAATTATAGCATGTGTATAGAGAGGCACTTTTAGTAGATTTAGTAGATTAGAAAAACTGTTTTATGCTGTTGTCTGTTTGATGAGCTGATATTACACAGGATAATGAAACAAACTGAACTCTCATAGTCCTCTATATAAATGTTATTGTTTAGATGTCTCACCAAACAATTTCTGAGCTCAGGTTTCAAAAGCATAGAGATTAGTTTCAGAGCTCATCTTAAAATGTTATAATGTGTGCTTAGTTAGATGTTAGGGTCACTCTTGCACCATAAACATAAAAATATCTCATATTGAGACTGAATGGCTCTGACTTCTAGTGTACTCAGGCCTGTATCCTGTAGTCCTTCCCTGGAAAAGCATGCTGTTGTTTCACCCGTCTGTCATCGTCTGTCTTTTACTGCGTCTCCCAACCTTAGCTGACCACGGCTTCGCAAAGAAACGCTGTCCTAAAAATGCTTCCATCGAAAGGAAAACAAGCACGCTCTATAAAGAGGCTTTCCCACCAAAATCCCCAGTCACATGAGCCACAACGCTCGGACGTGCCACCTCTGTCCAGCGGCGTGTTTTGCGACGCGGCTCCCAGTTTATCCCGCCCTCACCTTTTTGCCGTTGCTCTGTTTATTTCTATTTCGATGCGGGCCGGTTAAATTTAGCCACAGAGTTCGATGCTCTGGTTGAGTCGGAGACAGCAGACCAGCAATTGCGGTTTACAAGTTGTTTTTTCAAGCTGTTTGTGAGCTCTTTTTTTTCCATGGTCGTCGTGGGTGACTCATGTTTCAGAGTGTAGAGCAAGCGATGGAAGGTGTTTCATGTTGAACTTTCAGTCAAGCCTTACTGCTGGTGTTCCTAGCAGCATTCTACTGCTACAATCACAACTTACACACTCACACAAAGCAAACACATCAGAAGTTAGCAGTTAGAAAGCAGTTAGAAGGTCGCACTCTCCTGTAAATTAAGGTATTATGTTGTGGTCTCATCCCAGTAATATTGTGATGTATAGTTTATCCACTATTTACGGTACATCTATACATGTCTGTATAGACATTTGTATGTTTGTGCATACACATATATTCAAATTAGCTTTTTTTTTCCTTGTTTGTGTTTGTGTGTGTGTGTGGGTGTGTGTGGGTGTGTGTGTGTGTGTGTGTGTGAACGTGTGTTTGTGTGTGTGTGTGGGTGTGTGTGTGTGTGTGTGTGTGTGTGTGTGTGTGTGTGTGTGTGAACGTGTGTGTGTGTGTGTGTGTGTGTGTGTGTGTGTGTGTTTGTGTGTGTGTGTGTGTGTGTGTGCGCGTGTCCTCTGTCCTCGGTAGGCCCCAGAAGGCCATCTGGCATGGCTCATCTCCTCAGGGCCGGCGTCTGCAGGAGAAGAACTGCGAGTCGTGGCGGGCCGGTGACATGGCCATCGTGGGCCAGGCCTCTTTCCTCTACACGGGTCTCCTGAACCAGCAGAGCCGCAGCTGCTCCAACCAGTTTGTGGTTCTGTGCGTGGAGACCAGCCCAGAGCCCAGCTCCTTCCAGGAGGTCCGCAGGGGAACCCGCGCCTACGCTTACTACTACAGGAACCCACTCAGTTCACACAGATCCTAACTAACTAACTCACACACACACACACACACACACACACACACACACACACACACATGCTCACACGCTGCCAACACATCACTTACCACCTTCTTCACCATTATCATCATCATCATCATCATCATTGCCAATGGCCACTGACTACAGCTCCAAGCGCTCTGGACAAAGGTGTAAATATATGTAAATGTACTGATTGCCATGATATCACAACCTATGACCCCATGATCCATGACATCATGCCACAACCCCAGCTCTCTCCTCAGCATGTGTGTAAACTGCTGAGATGGTGCTACAGAAAAGTAGGCTGCGGAGAAAGAAGCTCCTCAAAAGCAGCTATGAGTCTGGCATTCAGGAAAAGCCCCCATGGACTCCATGATAGATTACCCTCCTCAAGGTCAAGATTGTCCTCCTCAAGGTCAAAAAGGCTCCTCTCATTTGTTTAATTTTGGTTTGTTTCATGTTTTGCTTTGTTTTGTTTTTTCTGTTTTGGCCTCCCGGTTCATGGTTTTGTCTTCACAGTTCAATGGAGAGTGCTGTTCTTTCACCCTTAACGAAAAAAATACCAGCGTGGAGTCTCCCTAAAGTCATTTTTATGCACTGTAGTTTTACTTTTTTTCTACTGTTTGTTTTTCTCAACAAAGGCCTTTTACATCCAGAAATATCTTTTTATGAGCAACAAAGATTTCTCTCAGTATTTAATTTAATTTCAATGTTTTATTTATACCGTGACCGCACATAATCTGAATGTCAAATGATTTAGGATAATTATGTAATTTATAGTTCCACTCGTTCATATGGACTGTGGTCCATTTTGCCTTCTCTTGTTGATTTGTTTTGTACAGCATTGGTTTTGATTAAATTAGATCAGCTTTTTTTATTTAATTAAATGACATGACTGCATTTGTTAGAAATATTCCTCCCAAGAATTATGAACTTCAGAGAGAGAAAGGTTACTTTTTAATGTAAAAGAGTATTTAACAACATATGAGAGGGAGATTATGTTTTATACATGAACTGGTGCCTGTTGAATAAATGTTTTTTTCCAGACCTCTGACTCCTCTCACAGTTTTCCACTGATACTTAGATAATGCATTTTCCAGTGTTTAACCTGAGCAACCTGTGTTGACGGTCTAGATTCACTGTGGATCCTGTCACACCAGTTTTACATGAGCAGTGCATTTAGTGAGGGTTTTAGGTTGCAGTCTTACATACTTACTTACTTATTCATTTGGCTGACTCTTTTGTCCAAAGTGACTTACAGTACATCAATTATTACAAGGACCTGTCTCTCCGGAGCAACTCAGAGGACACATCGGTGACAGCCGATTACATTACATTACATTAAACAATATATTGTACAGAATATCTGACAGTTAGGGATATATTCATTAGTTAATTTATTCTGTAAATGTGAACCTTAATTAACCTCAACCTTCAACCTAAATTTATATTAAATTATTGTGCATGTTTTATTCATACTGAAATTCATGATGTGTTGGTGTGAATAACTGCCCTTTAAAGCGTCACTTAATGGCACTGTACCATGACACATCACACTTTCCATTCGGATGAAGTGATGAAGTCACTTAAGATGCCAGAGGGTGACTGTTTGGCCTGACACATTGTTGGGTGACCGGCTTTAAGAGCACATCGCATGTAAGAGCTTTAAGAGCACATCGCTCGTAAACATGAGGGCCACATTTTAAACACCCTCCATGCCAGTCTTGGACACAGATCATGACGCTAATGGCTGCCAGTCATGCCAGTCGACGACGACGCCAATGCTGACATCCTTAAACTTCAGTGGATCTCAGCGCCACTCCGAGAGGGCCTATAAAACAGCCTCTGAGGGCCTGAATGGCTTTGTTTTCCGAAGCATGCCTTCTTGGGCAAGGTCTGCCACCCTGGAGGCTGGCACTGTGGTTTCACGACAACGGCAACCACATCACACTTACTGTTTGACCCCACACCTCCTCATATGGGTCTGCTCTCTGCTTGTGGAGAGAAAGGCAGGGCTGCCAAAGCCGTCTCCTTTAATCTCATCATGTTTTCATTTCAGAAAAATGTTGTGGATTTCTTTTATGGTGCTGTTGCCTACAGTGAGGTGGTTAGAGAGATGACAACTTATTGTGTGTCCTTGTGGGTCAGTTTGACGGAGTACCGTCACTACAGTTGAGTATGCGCTTTGACTGCCACACCAACGGGCCTGGCTCTTTGGCCTTTCGGTCAAGCTGCAGGTTTAGTGCCCCCGAGTCCCGGGTTCAAGACTGGGTGGGGTCACTGCTCTCTCCCTTCACTACATATGGTGTTAGAAGTTGGGATGGCTTGCCGTGAGGTCATCGGAAGCTTGCCCAATGTGTAAGCCGTATAAGGGACCCCCAGGATAGGAGGGTGAGGGATCCCAGAGATGGGTGAAGCACGTGCGGGATGGGAGAAGTACGGCTGGTGGTTGCACGAGGGACGCCAGTGTGCGTGAAGTGCATGGGCAAGCTTCCCGAAGGGGAGGGCAGTGTGATGGAGTACCGTCACTACAGTTGAGTATGCGCTCTGACTGCCATACCAACGGGCCTGGCTCTTTGGCGTTGCGGTCAAGCTGCAGGTTTAGTGCCTGCTCTCTCCCTTCGGTACAGTCAGTTTGATGATGGTGGCAGACACAGCCTGATTATAAATCCTGGCTCAAACCCCACCTGTGCTGAGATGGATGTAAAATGGAAGTTTCTGCCAGTCTCATCCTTTATGCCTCTGAGGAACTCTAAATCACCTGCTTTTTTTATTCCAGTTTATTATGGATTGGCTGCTTTGTTTTCAGTCTCTGTCTATCAGCTTTTGCTGACCATGATACACTGTGTTTGGACACCAAATGTGGAGTTTACTGCGATGTGTGTGTGTGTGTGTGTTGTGCACGTCCACCCAGTCAGAGCACACCACTGTGTGTTGTCATTAGGAGAGAGGCCTATGATTACGGGACATATTTAAGTGCGGTCACGGGTAAATGAAGGTTGTGGAGTCGTTTCATGATGCGTGGTCCTTGTCTAAATATAGCCGTGACTTTATATAAGCGGTGGACCCCATCCTGTGGCTGATTATTGGGGCGACATGTGCGAGCCACATTCGGGGGAAGTTAGTCCGTTTCCTCCTGGTTTGTGTTCCCTTTCAAAGCAGCCTCGGCAAGTCCACCACTTGAAAAAGGGTCGGGGTGCGTTAAAACACGTGCCGTGATTACAGCCGATGCAGGCGCAAGATGTGAAGGAGCGGCACTCAGAAGTAGGCTAGGTGCGGCAGAGTGCGGGGCTGTGTGCGTTGACTAATTAAATGCGACTTAATCTCGTAGCTCTGGCGTGCTCAAAGGGCTTTCCGTGGCCGCAGACTTCAAACAGTCGTCTGGCACACATCTCCCCCGCTACCCGCGAGAGGTTAGCAGCTGTGCACACCTATGATTTCTCTGCTTAAAGGTGCAACAGGCTGCCCTGGCGTCATGAGACTACTTTTAAAAAATGCCACTATTTTTGACACAAGTGTTCTGTCTGACATTTTGACAAACCTGGTTTAGATGCTGGATAATCCAGAGAAATTTTAAAGCGGTTTACAATAGTCATTTTCAGAGGACACATATTACCTCTGGCCTTTCACCAGACAGTTGTGAAGCTATTTTAGCTTTAAAGTCGTATCTCTTGTTTAATTTAGTTGCACGTGATAACATTTATAATTATCATGTTTAACGCTATAACAACAATAATTCACATTTTAAAGTAATTATAGTTTTAGAATGTCATTATGATCAGTGACATGATCATTACAATCCCTTCTCTGATACCTCACCTTTTCTGAAGCTAGCAGTTTTGATCAGATTCTTGGACAGTGATTCACATTCAAAGCTGTAAATGCCCAATCATGAGTAACATTGTAGCGGTTCTCCTTTGTAAACACATGGTTATGTGGTCAAAGGCTGTTCCATAGTCATAGCTCGTAGACATTGTAAAAATGGATGTGATGTGCAATGGCTTAGGCAATAGAATAGTCATGATGGGTCATGACCAAGGTTCATAGTCATCAAGGCAGTGAACACGTCCCCCCCCCCCCCCCCCCCCTCCCACACACACACAAATTTTTCACATACAGAGAAATATACATTCATATGGAATATGTCATTTAAGTGAAATATTTTTGTCTCTTTCTCACACACACTCACAGAGACGCACACTCACACGCACACTAAATTGTAAGACACAGAGTGAGGTTCTTGTAGTCCAGTTTGACTCTCTGATGCACTTTCAGCCCGTGTCCTCTGTCTGTAATCAATGAGGCTGTTCTGCCAACATCAAAGCGCCCCCTCCTCCGACCATTCGTGATTGATCACTAATGCACTCCCCCTCCTGCCACCTCACTCCCCTCTTAGATTCCACAGACTGAATTGTGCACACATACTGTCCGTCGGCATTCATATAATAATCTGGTTTACAGTAGCAGTATATATACACTGGTTTACAGTAGCTAGAGACAGTCAGTTTCACAGACTGATGTGCAAACAATAGATAGATAAATTGTGTCTGACAAATAGGTTTATAACTAGATAGAATGACAGATAGATAGATAGATAGATAGATAGATAGATAGATAGATAAAAAGATAGTGACTAGATGACTAGATAGTATTGTGTCCAATAGATAGTAGTATTATGTCATGATCATAGACATATTGTGTCATGATTGCCGTTTTCACTTAGCTGTACTGCATCATCATCACACATTGATCATTACCACGTGAGACCTCTAACATGAACTGATGCCAGCTTTATAAATTAAACTAGTGAACTCCAAAGCTTTTCGTGTGAATTGCTATTTTTATTTTCTTTCATGTGGCTTCTCTGTTGGAGATTTCACAGAGATCTTGCTCTTATTTGTTTTGCTGATTGGATGACAATTAAATATGCATTGCTTAATGTCATTCTGTCCAAAGGGTTTGGTCAGAGAGACACTTTAAACTCACTGTGGACATACAAGTTTTGGGAAAAGTCTACACATCTGTGTGAAAGCGTTTCCTCACAACAAGAGATGGTAGAGAGAGTTGCTGTTTCTTTTAACTCAGTCTTTAAAGGCTTCTTTTTTTGGTGAAAACTTTACAATGGAGAAAAGTGTTTGCTATTTCACTTAAATGTTCATTAATATTTTACTTATTATGTCTTTTATTATTCCTTATCACCCGGAGAGATGAAATTTACGGTCCCACCCTAAAGTCTGAACCGGATCCGGGGCTGACCTGCCTGCACCCAGGGCCAGTGGAGTCCTGTTCACATCGTGTGACTCACCCGAAGCGTCCTCTCAGCCTGCACAAAAGCCATGCTTTCATTTCTGTCTGAGAGTTTGAAATCCCCTTTCGACTCAGCCTGTGAAATTTAATGAGACGTGATTTTGTTGCAAATGATATTTATGTACACACTGATTTTTGTTAGGTTTTCTTGGGGTTTACTTCAAAGCATCCATTACAAACAACCCAAGTCACATGCCTAAATGACTTAATGTCTCCCGTCAACAAAGTTCAAGACAATGTCTTTTTCAAAACATAAACCGAAGCATATAAATATTTTAACTTACTTGTAAGAAGTGCCACAAGAGTAAACAAATATTTGCAATTTGGATCAATATTAGGTTTGTAAAATATGCACAATACTTTTTATTTTGGACTAGAAGGAAAAAGGCACAAGAAAAAAAAAACACTGAAACCAAGTGCTTTCCTTTTCACAGAGTTTGCTCTGTTTCCCCTACTTCCTGTGTCTCCATATCGGAGCTGTCCATCACTAGAGCAGTCCATCTGAGCTCCATTCTAAGTCTGGCCCCCTATAGAACACGCAGTGCAGGGGTCAGAGGCCGCGTGTTCAGCCTGTAGCTTAGGGGATGTTAGCAGTGGGGGCCGCCATTGTGCTCTGCCGTGCTCCTCTTGTGCCCCTGTCTTGTTCCCCATAAAGTGACTGAGGGCCGGGGGCCCCGGAAGGTTAGGGGGGGCACCCGAATCACACAGGGGGGTTAAAGAGCCTTGCTACAAAACAGTGACACAGCCCATCCACACACCATTAGGGCTGGCCTCACAATGTTTGCATCAGAGGAAGAAGGCACTCTGAGGGGTTATAAGCCCATTATGATGAACACCCAGTGTTTTGGTGTTTCTTAAAGATATTTTGCAACAATACACTGTCCCAATATCAGAATGCAGATTGTGTGTGTGTGTGTGTGTGTGTGTGTGTGTGTGTGTGTGTTTGCATTCAACAGACTCCATCCTATCTCTGTAAATGAACAAACAAAGGGGTGCCATACACCATATCAAGACCATGGGATGCTCACTGCTGTCAGATGTTAAGGGTGCATTTGATTGGCTGTTCAGTTCAAATGTCAGCCTTTTCATGAGGATCATAGACTATAGGACTGAGGATTTGCTCTCTATTCAGTCTACTGTTAGACAGTCTCTCTGTCCGTACATGTCTGTCCGGCTGTAAATCTGACTCTCAGGCAAGGACAGAAGCCTCAGCCAATTTGAAAAGGCGGTGGTAGGGGCATATTGAGTCACAAATATAAAATAACCCAGTGGCAATGCATGTTGTATGATATTTGAATGTTTTCTTTATTGTCATATGCAATTGAAAACAGATTGCAGCAGTTGCAAAACAGTTGCACCATAAAATGAAATTCTTAATTTGCTAATCCTCCAGCAACACACAACATTAAACATAAAAAGACTTAAAAATAGAATATGTACATATACACTTACTTGTGCATATATGAATTGCTTAATGTAAACAAGTTTATTCATTTACGTAATTGTGCAATTATTATTATTATTATATATTTATACATTTACTATTGTGTCAAAATGCATTGTGCATATAACATAAATTTAGCACATAGAGCATGAGTGTTTAACATAGGAAACACTTTAAAGATTTCAGCTCCAGTTTATTGTTTTCATTTTGAAATATGGTGCTGTCACCAGTTGCTATTGCCTTGTATTCTTACCAGTGATTAATGCTGCTCCCGTCTTCCATTCCCTCAGCATAGCATCTGAAACTCCTATAGTTTAAGAGTGTTCCTCATCTGTGCCCATACGCGAGAGTCGGATGTATGCATTTGCATTTGGATTCGGCCCTCTTGAGACGCACCACAAGGGCAGCACATGTACATCTTGCTGAAGGTTTTAGACATGGGATAATAGGTTTGTTTTTGTCAGCTAACACATGCCAGATTTTGATGTGAACTGTTTGTGTCACAGCTGACAGGGAACACAGCAATGGATCATGGGAGAGAGGTCTGATTTATAGCTTAGCACCACATTCTTTAAGGCTTTAATGACCCCCATGAGTTATCACCCATATCACCAACTTTAAAAAGTTACTTAAATACTGGATTTGTAATCACCATCCAGACTGTGAGAGAGAGAGCTTTGTCTGAGGAATCACATCACCTTATGACACTGATTCAGAACCTGCATCCTCTGGATCTCAGAGTAGCCCTACTGTAGTAATTTCGGTCCAAAGGAGTTAGCTGGAGCTTATGTTGTGGCAATAATGTTTTCTTTTTTTAAGCCAACACACTGCTCGAGAAAAAAAAACGTACATTTATGGAACTCTTAAGTCTGCGTCAGTGTGCAAAATATCTTTCTGCTGATGAACTATAAGATTAGTACGACCTGATGAAGATTTAAAGTCACCCCACCCTTTGCATTCAAAACTGTATCCGACAAATTCCCTGCTTTCTCAAGTCCCCGTTAACCCAACCCTCTAGCCACCGGAGAACGGGCGTTTTTTTCGGTCTGCACATGCTCAGTCGAAGGAGTGGCGAGGGTCCAGTTCCCATCTCCTCTGTGCGGCCTGTGTACGTATGGACCATGGACGAGAGCTACAAATACTGATGTAGCCTACCCGCAAGCGATGGTCTCATGGAGCTTGTCAAAGCGGCAGTGTTTAATTTGTGTTTGACTCCACAATGCACTTTAGGATTTCAATAAGATGTATGTGTGTTTTGAGATAATCATTTTTCTTCAAGCTCTCAACTTCAACTATTTCGCCCATGCTCAGGGTAAGTCCGATCTACAGTAGTTTTGTTCTCTTGCTGAGCCGCCGCTTTAGTTGCAATATTTCTTTTGTATGCATTTTTACGGTTGTAATGGAGTTATTACACAAACATGTTCACATTTTATAACTCATTATTAACAACAGGGAGTCTTTTAGCTCGTAAGAGTGAGCTACATCCGCTGTGATTGATTTTGGTGCGTGTAGCGGAGATAACTTGTTGCTTCAGCCTCGCATCCTGCTCACTCTCGTAACATATGTCCTCTAAGTCGTGTGATTCACAACGTTAACTAATTTTTTTCTTTCTCTGCATGTCGTTGTAACAAATGGTGTAGGCCTATTAGTAGCAGTGGTCGCAATAATCAACTTTATACGTCAACAGCAAGCAACATTTTTATCACGGTTTTTGACAACTGGAGTGGTAGCCTAACTCGTGAAAATTCTGCAAGCGATATTTTGAAAAGGTTATCTCACGAACAACTCTAGTTGTCTAGAGCTGTTGATTTGTAGTAGGCTAACTTTATCGCGCCCAGTATTTAAAGATCAAAACCAGCATCTCTCATGATAGGTTAAGTTTCTCCTGGGTGATGCATGAAGACTTCACAGCATCTAGTCATGCGCAATCGGAGTTGGTTACTCGCAAAACAAAATTCATAATAAAACTGTCCATTAGGCTATGTTTTAGACAAAAGTGCAGTTTAGTGTAACATACTGTCCCTTTTCATAGTGACAATAGCAGCTTCGTGTTAACATGTGGCAGTGTCTCCACGCACATTTGTTTGCGCTGGCTATTGTTAGCAGTTCGCTCATAGCCATTTGATGGCCATTACTTAACCATTTGTTAAAGTGCGAGGCCACTAGCGGCGCAAGATAAATAACGAAAACCTCGATGCTCATTACTTCATCTTTTGATGGGAATTTCTAACTAACATCTGCAGGGAAGGTTGGGGTGTTTTCTACGACATTAGCATCTGGACTGATGGGCGCTTTGAAGTTGTTTGTCCACACGGACATGGATGTGGATTACTATGCGTAAATATCCCTCTACAGTTACTGACACAAGACATCTGTCACAGTGGGCTGGCGAAGGGCACGTTTAAGTCGGGCTTGGTCCTGCGTGTTCGGCTAATTGCCTTGTTTGAAAGAAAATAATAATTAAAAAAATGCACACTGCCCTAATGAATCAATTAAGTAATTGTGTTGTTTTAAAGGAATATAATAATCTTAATTGACACACTATAGTCATGTGTTTAGGCCAATCTTTGGATTTTCTCATTTATGAAGTAATACATTTTGTGAAATCCACGCAGGTAATCACATCTCGGCTGGCCGGGGTGCATATGTTGATGTAGTTACCTACTTTGGCTTTCTGAGGGGAAAGCATCTGCGACCAATTTAACTTCCCTAAAGTGCGCAGGGAAAGAAAATAGGGGCTGTAGTCCACGGCTCGGATCAAATTCATGACATCTTTACCTGACATTTTGCGTGCAGCGGCGAGCCTTTAAAGTGTAAAACCTTGACTTTCTTCGTCACAGCGCCATATACATGTACAGTCTTAAAGGCCAGGCTATTTTAGAACACAGATCTGTCGCTTATAGGAACATATAGGAGTAAGTAGCTCACAGTGGTGGTGAGAGTAATGTCATATGTTCATGTTGTAGGCTATATCATGTGTTCTCTGGCATCAGAGCTGTTGGCTGCCTGGTCATTTTTTTTAAGACTTAATATAAAAATGTTCATGTGTAGGCTCTATTTGCTTTCATGTTCCTATGTAAAACGTTTTGTTTGCAACATTATGAAAATACTTGTATGGCCTATAGGCAATGTTTTTTCAAGGACGTTACAACTTTTTCATTACACAGTTGTAGTAGGCATAGGAAGTCTTTCTTTTGCCTCATTTATTAAACAGTTATTAAACATTAAAAGCTGAACTATACTTGAAATACTTTTTAAGCCATCCTATACTTTTCGACGAGCCAGTGGTAGATCGGGACAGGCTTATGAGCATAGTCCTTTATTTTTCATCTTGAGATGTCATTGTAAATTAACTCAGTGCTGGTGTTTAAAGTCATCTTATGAATGGACAGTATCAGAACTATCACCGATGCAATGCAGAAGGGTGCTTTCCTTGTCTCAACCCCTGCCAACTGCAACTGGCCACTCTCTACATCCCATAGCCCCTGAGTCATGGTAGCTGCATCATTAAGTATGGTATATGTATGGTGTATTGAGTAACAAAAGCTAACTACTGCATCCTTGTAATGATAGTAAAAGTAGGGTTAAGGATATGTAAGTAGAGAGTTTCACACTGCCGTAATCTGAATAATTAGTATGTAGTATGTAAGTTAATAATACATTGTTATACTATGTTATAGTATATAGATATAGATTGTGTGCCACTCCCTACACCCCTCCATATCCTTCCTGTACCTGAACATGTGTGCTGCACTGCAGTTAGCTGGCTCGCAGCTGTCCCTCTGTTCTCTGGGGCTGCTGCTTTCTTCCTCTTCTCTGTTCCTCAGTGCTGTTGCTCTGTGTTTATGAGAATTGAGCACTGTGTGATGTGATTGCCAGGGCACTCAGGGTGTGTGTGTGTGTGTGTGTGTGTGTGTGTGTGTGTGTGTGTGTGTGTGTGTGTGTGTGTGTGTATATAGATAGATAGATAGATAGATAGATAGATAGATAGATAGATAGATATATACTTTATTGATCCCCGAGGGAAATTCAAGAAATTCAAGTGTGTGCGTGTGTGTGTGTGTGTGGAGGGCCTGATGCTGGTCAGGAGCTGCAAACACGCATGTGCACACACACACACACACACACACATACACACACACAGAGGGTAGATGTCTATCTGGAGATGCGTACACCTGGGCTGCACATGTGGTCTATGTGTTCATAACCAGAGAGACAGGTTACGACAATTTGGCCTGTAGGTTCAAGTTTAGCTGCACTTTTCTTAGTCTCTTAGTATCACATACACATTAGTGCATACACAAGAAGACACACTCACCACCACTCACTCACACACACACACACACACACACACACACACACACACAAACACACACACACACAGAGACTCTCACACACATTATTAGAACACATGCAAGATGGCACACACACGCACACACATAGCGTACAAACTTTTAAACAGTTCCAGAAGTTGGAGAAAAACAATGCCTGAGCTCCCAGTGCTGGTAGTCTTAAAAGTGGAGCCTTTATACTGCAGGGCTTTTCTGGGGAAATTAAAATTACATTCTATATCAGTGCCATCTTATGAATGAAATTAAAATAATGTCTTTGATGCATGGCTTTGTGTGGCGAGTGAGTTTTTGTCTTCCTTTCTTTTTTTCCCTTTCTTGCTTTCTTCTGAAATGTCTTAAAGGAGCCTGTGATGAAGTAGTTCAGTGAAATGAGTCTTAGCTCTTTTAGAGTTTAGAAGCGTCCCTTTTGATGAAAGGTATTTCAGCTCATCTGTCCTTCTGTTCCCTTGTCCTTGAAAAGAAGGTCAGCCTTTGTTGCTGAAGACGCAGAATATTTGCGTTGTCGGTGACTGGACGCGCGCGTTGAACATTTAACGTGTTGAAAATTAGAATGCAGTGTGGTTGCTCACTTTTATCTCCAAATTGTTTGTTCATTGTGTGTGTTTGTGTATGTGTGTGTGTGTGTGAGT
>NC_055973.1:9193707-9226207 GCF_018492685.1 Alosa sapidissima | reverse complement strand
AAGAAAGGGAGAGTTCTCCTGCACACAATTCCCCTACGTACTGTATCAGAATAGTATGCAGCAGGTCCCATTGCACAGGAGTCAATTTGTCTGGGCTGTTTGAGCAAGAATATGAAAAGGCTGTTTTTATAAATTACACAAGAGAGGCTTGATGGTCTCTACCCTAGTCTGGTCCGTGTCCTCCTCCATGTCACCAGGAGTGCTGAAAGCTGACCAGTAAAGACCAGTGGAGTCTCGGTACCGAGGTCTGCTCTTGCTTACGAAGGCCCTCTTTAAGCTCAAATGGAATCCAGAACCCCATGGTAGCAAATGGGGCAGCACAGTTCTATGGCCCCATATTGTAAACTCATGTCCTCTCTTCTTCTCTCCCCCTCTCTGTGTCTCCCTCTTTCTTTCCCTCTATTTTTCTTCCTCTCTCTCTCCCTTCCTCTTATTGGTTCGTGCCCACCTTCCCTTGCTCCTTTCCTCCTCCCCTCCTCTATGGTCTGGTTCTCATTCGCGTTTGATCAGCTTCGTCGGGGTTGTCAAGTGCCCACCCTTTTAAGTTGGCTTCAGTTCCTTCCCGGAACAGCCCACCCCCCTCATCTCCAGGACATCACGTGTGCTTTCACATGCACCCCAGAACCGTGCACGCACGCACACACACACACACACACACACACACACACACACACATACACACACACCTACTCACACACTCACGCACACAGGCACTAGGTGTAATGTGTCCCTCCTGATGCACAGAACTTTACCGTGTGAAGTACCCTCTCTGGTCAATGCTAGGGAGGGAGGCTCAGTAAGGGTGTGTGTGTGGGGAGGTCGCTATTCCCAAAAGACACGGTTCTGGGGCTGGGGCTCTGGGGGTTCTGGGGGGGGGGGGCATGAGAGGGTGAGTAGGGTGGAAGTTGAGGAGGGAGAATGGGGGGCTAGAGAGCCTGAGAGAGTGGGAATGCCTTTGATGTGGCTTGTGGGTGGCATTACTGCTATTCTTCTGGAAACAGGGACACGGTAGCAGCAAAGCGCTAACTGCTAGCACATGTGGCCCCGGCTCTGTTGAGACGCTCTGAGACCCAATAAGGGTTTCAGGACTCAGGGTTCTTTGGGGCAAACACACAAACCCTGTCACCTGGCCAAGAGATGATAGCTACAACAACAACAAGCATTGGGGGAGTCACCGTCCAGCGCCATCGCAGTCTGTTACCCTTTAACAGCAAACCTTTACCTCTCCAAGAAAACATTCCCCCTTCACCTTGTTCCTGATGCTTCTTTGAAAATATTGACCCAATATGACAGGCTTCTTCAGATAATGATTGTATAGATTCTGGGATGCTAACATCCTTCTTCTTATACATTTCCTGAATGTTTTGCTTAGGGTGGATAAAAAAGCACCACATCACATCACTGTTCTAAAAGGTTAAACCCAGAATGCTGTAGGTGTTACAAAACAGCCGAGTATGTGTAAAAGGATGACCTTTTCTGAGGGGAACTGAGCTGACCATCGCAGCTTCTATAATAGCATGCGGCATGTGAAACCCTGTTGGGTCAACACTTGGTTTTCTTCCCCCTCAGGAACTTAAGGTTTTTTTTTCAAAACTCAGTAACCTTTTCAGGAACTCGAGAACTTTTTCAGCAACACAAGCATTAAATGGTTCATTGGCTTGGCATACCACAAAGCAGCACTAGAAAGCGGCAGAGAAAAAAACAACATTAAAAGAGAAACATGAACACAAAACCATAAATCACAGCACTTCAAATAGCTCATAGAGAGTCACTTATTCCCAGCATGTATAATATTCCTTGCTTTTTCAGAGCGGTGGGGAAACAAGACAAATATTTTTGATCCTCTTATCTGCCAGACTTTTATTTGATCTCGTCATGGACTAACAGTAAAGTTAACTAACAAAGATATGACAAACAATGAAAACACAAAAGAAAGCAACGAAGACGCCTTGTATTCACATTCAGATGTTTCTTTTCTAGTTTCCCTCAGATGTCATCACAGACAGATGTTTTTGCAGACACCACACACCCATACACACTGTACACGAAAACACACATACATACACTCACACACACACCCACACACACAGTGTGTACTTCATTTACACACAAATACACTCACACACACACACACATACACACACACACACAGTGTGTACAATGCTTAATTTACACACATACACACACACACACACACTGTGTACACTGCTTCATTTACACACACACACACACACACACACACACACACACACACACACACACACACAAGGCTTCATTTTAAAAACACAGATAGTGGTTACCCAGGGTGGGTACATGTGGCAGTAGTGGAAAGTTACTCTGGGGCAGATTCTCTGCTCTCTGACTTTGAAGACGTTCCAAAGCATGCCAACGTGAGAGCAGGGGGAGCCTGTGTTATTATGTGAGCCAACAGGCAAAGATGTCAGATCACATGCTGGAGAACCAATAGGGCCGGTCTCAAACAATCCATGCACTTCCATAGTCTAGAGAAGGACATCGGTTGATAAAGCACTCCCAAATCATGTCATATGCATGTGGAAACTATGCAGCTCCCATCTTCTATGGTTCCTTTGTAGTTTCTTGCAAGTTTCTTGAACCGTGGCGAAACAGCGTCTGATGTGGTCAGATTTGGCACCCTGAGAACGTCCTCTCCCTTATCACTTCCTGTCTGTATGTCTTAGTGTGTCTGACTCACACTGTGCATCTGTGTTTACTCACAAGTTTTACACCCTCGTAAGGGCGCACACTCTCACAGACGCCTGGAAACCATCAGGAACCCCGCCGTTCTCTCGCTAAGAGGGCCCAAAAATGTAACAGTTGCAAAAGAAATATCCTCAGCGATAGCGAAGTAGCCTTGTCAAAACCATGTGAAGTTGGATGACAGTCCAGAACACCATGGACTCTGACTGTGAAACACAAGTATGTCAAGCATTCAAGGACGGTCCCAGTTAAAAGGGCATTTCTAAGATAAGCATGTAGCCTGGAACCTTTCTTTTGCGAAGCTAACCCAAACATTCATTGATACAAGGGCCAGCTGGTTGGGGCTGTGTGCTATGTCGTTGCTCTATGGTCTACGACCTTTATGAGCGGAGGGAGAGAGATTGAAATATGATCTGTTGCTTCATAACTATTTTCTGCTGAATGCCTTTTGAATGCTGTGGCAGTAGAGATAAATGCATTTGTGGTGGCATGAAAAGCTTAATGAAATAAAAAAAGAGAGAGGGGGGAGAGAGGGAGAGAGAGAGAGAGAGGGTGACACAAGAGGGGTTACCAGAGTGATGGAGCGAAATGGAGAGAAAGACTGAGTGACAGAAAGCACTAGACAGAGAAAAAGAGAGAGAAGTAGAGAGGGGGATGATGACAGAGAGAAAGAGACGGTGAGAGGGAGAAAGTGCTAGAAAGAGGGAGATAGACATGGGGAGAGAGAGAGAGAGAGAGATAGAGAAGTGGGGAGAGAGGGAAAGAAAGCTCCTCTGGTTATTTTCATGTCCAGTTGATTGCCTGGAGCCTCCCCAGTCCACTCTCAGAGAGCCAGAGAGACGAGACTCAGAAAGTGGGAGAGACGTCTAGGCGCTCCTGTTGTCATGGTGCGCTCCTATGACTAACTCCAGACGTCTCTAAGACACGTTACAGACACCCTCAGCTAGGCACTTAGCGCCCTGCACCCCTTGCCCCCCCCCCCCCCCCACACACACACACACACCCTGCTCGCCTCAACACCACCCCCAACCCCCCCACTACAGTCGTTTCATCTCCAGAGATCGCCCAGAACCGCTGACTGTTTGTTGTTCTACTTTAGCACATCTCCCGATGCACACATGACATTTACAAGATGGAGAGGAGAGGACAAGAAAAAGGGGAGAGTTGTGTGTGTGTGTGGGGGGGGGGGGGGGGGGGGTGTGCGGAGGCAGATCGAATCATGTCGCGCTGATGAAAGGACGAGGCTTCGGATCAGGCGGAGATGGACGAGGACGACGGTCGAGCTGAGATGAAAGGCTGCGGGTCGACATGGTTCCTCTAATGATGACATTTTCCCGAGGAGCATAAACAGATGATAATGTGCTTTTTCTCGAAATGGCTGCCGCGTTTTGAGAGAGTTACAGGGCAGCCACTGACTTGGTCAGCCACAAATATGCTTCACGATGGCCACAGTGTCATTTCTTATTCCCATGTGGTAGTGCATGACGCTCATTGTTCTTCTGGCATGGCTGTGCTAGAAAGTAGAAAGTGGTGTTTGTGATTGTGTGTGTGTGTGTGTGTGTGTGTGTGTGTGTGTGTGTGTGTGTGTGTGTGTGTGTGTGTGTGTGTGTGTGTGTGTGTGTGTGTGTGAGTATGTGTGTGTGGGTGTGTGTGTGTGTGTCAAGCATATAATCGTAGCCTTGTTTTGGTGAAGTTAGTCATGAAGAAACCCATTATTGACAAAGCTTTTAAGTTGCACAGAAATCTATTTCCATGCACCAGCGTTGCTCAACAGAGCTGGCCAGGCAACTTAAAAGAGGCTTGAGATCAGATTTGTCTCTTGTACCTAGACCGTGACGTTTCATTTGCACAGAATGCGAGAACCAGTAGCCCTGAACCGACACTTGCGTACGGAAAGATTAGGTTCAGCCTTGCTTTGCTGCTCAGGAAGAATAATGAACAAGTGCAGATTGTGCTATGCGTGCAATACCTGCATTAGCTCAATGGGCTACAGGCATGGATTTGAATATAAACCATACCTGAGATTGCTCAGGATGAGGTGGAATCTACAGACTGCCTGTCTATCTAGCTGCCTTCTGCCTTATAGGTGATGCGACGCGGTGTGTAGAAGGATGCTCCATGCGTGAGGGTGCAATCCTTGCATCCGTCAGATCTACAAAGGAAAATTTCAGTTTTGTTCTGTATGGTGACTGAAGTCAAGCCAATGAAATTGACACTTTTCTGTCTCCTTGTCTCTCCCTGGGTGTGTGTTTGTGTGTCGGTGTGTTTGTTTGTTTATTTCATAGATCCTATGTGCTGCAACCATGCTGCCAAAGCCCCTCAGTGTAAGGAAGGATGCGAACAGGTAATAGAAACACACACACACACACACACACACACACACACACACACACACACACATCTTCACCTTGTTACCAATAACATACACCACAATTTCAGTACACCATAATGTAAATTTTGACCAGTTGAATACTTTTATTGGTTCTTATACGTGTACTTTTAGTGGTGACACATTTCACTGTCACTCAGAGCACATAAGCCCTCATGTGTAAGGACTTGGAACATATCAATAAAGGGAAGGCTGTGGATTTTCTCTGTGGGTTTTGAAGTTTGCTGAATCGAACAACTCTTTCTAGGCCTCCCTTTTATGTGTGGAGCAGGTGATAGCACCCTTCCTCCCCTCCCTTTCCCTTTCTCTACCCCCTTCTCTCCTCCTCCCTCTATCCTCGTGTTCCCTCCCTTCCCATCTCTTCCTCCATATCTCTCTGCCCCCCTCTCTCTGTTCTCCACATTGCTCTTACTTCCAAAAGGGGGGAGGAATGTGGCCTTGCATAAGCAGACATTCAGAGAGGCGTCTGTCTTCTGTGCACAGTGACACTGCACACATGAAAGAGACATCTGAAAGCTTGCCTCGCCTTGCTTTTTTTTTCTCTCCCTCTCTCATTCTTAAACAAAAATCAAAAAGGGTTTTTGTCCCCTCCCCCCTCCTCCTTCTCATCCACACACACACAAACACACACACACACACACACACACACACACACACAAGAAAATGTCCCATTAAGACTGTAGCCAAGGCCCCCCCAAAAACAAGCAGCTACCAACCATACCCCCCACCCCCACCAGTACACCTGCCAAGCTGGACGAGGAGATAAAGACTGACAGAACAAGAAACAAAATAGACAGCATGAAAGAGTTGGACAGAGAAAGAGAGAGATAGAGACACACAGACACAGACACACACACACACACACACACACACACACACACACACACACACACACACAGACACACACACACACCACACACACTTACAGAGTGATGCAGAGAGACAGAGGGAGAGCACAGGCCTGATGAAAAGGGAGAGAGTGTGAGCAGGGTAGCGTGCATTAGAAGGACAATGTGAGAGGCTAGGAGAAGCATTAGGATCATTTCTGACATTTCAGCAAGATACATTGAAAGAAAGAAGTAAGGATTCATTGGTTAATACAGTAAAAAAAAAACACAAGAAGAGGTTCAATTGGAGTGATGGCAAAAGAGAGAGAGAGTAAGAGAGAGAGAGAGAAGTTACAGAGAGAGATAGGAGAAAAGAGAACAAAACAAAAGAGAGAGAGAGAAAGGATAACATGTCACAGGCTTCTGTAGAATACTATAAAGGGTACAAAGAGAGAGAGAGAGAGAGAGAGAGGGAGGGAGGAGAGGAGAGGTGAGCCGTGCGGCAGGCAGGCTTGTGTGGAGTAATCGCCTTGTCATTTCTCCCCCAGAGTGCGGCGTCTCCTTTGATGAGCCGAGGCGAATGAGCCCAGAGAGGGAAAGGGCCGCACTGCCTCAGATGTTCTCTCTGGCAAACGCCATTTATTTACTTCTCAGAGAGAGAGAAAGAGAAAGAAAAGGAAAGAAAAGCGAGAGAAAGAGAGAGAGAGAGAGAGAGAGAGAGAGGGAGGAGAGAGAGAGAAGTTTTTCTAAATGGAGCAGACAGGTCATTCGTTCTTCAAGGCTGGGGCGGTTCTTTCGTCGCTGCTTCGTAAATTCCCTTTGATTTAACGCCAGAAAATCACCGCTCCTGCACTGCTTTTGTTTCCGAGGTGCATTTGTGTGTGTGTGTGTGTGTGTGTGTGTATGTGGGTTGTGCATTTGTGTGTGTGTGCGTGTGTGTATGTGTGTTGGGCTTGGCTGCGCTAAAATGACCATACGCCACTCTCCATTGCCTACTCCAAGTCTACTCTCATCCTTTGAAGCAGTAATGTCATTTTGAAACCCTCAGCTTGAACGTGATGCTCAAAGAGTGTCAAAGTCAGGAAAGAGTAAAACACTACATCCTACTGTGGCACTTTGCACATTCACTTGGCATTGTACAGCTATAGTAATGCCAGCCTCATTTCTATAGAATATTAAGCATTGCAGTGTGCCATGACCTTTGACCTCATATTTACATCTTCAGTGTTAAGATCACATTTGAGTTATCTTTGAGGTTTTTCATACAGAGAAGAAGAGCATGTTCAAAGTAAGATGTCATGAATATTCATTAAGAAACAACAGGAACAAGGCTTTGATTCAGACAGAGCATTGGGGTGTAGTAGAGAAGCACTGAAGAGCCGCTGTTTAACTAAATGAAAGAGTAAGCAAGTAGAATAGAGGTTTTTTGAATCTGTGGCTTATTTGGGCCAGTGAGTCTGACGCAGTCTGATGTCCTTATCGTCTCTATAAAGTTGAGTCTATTTGGAGCCTGGAGCTCTGGACATCATAAGCGGAATTACTGTGCCTCTGCTATTTGTGTGTGTGTGTGTGTGTGTGTGTGTGTGTTTGTGTGTGTGTGTGTGTGTGTGTGTGTGTTTGTGTGTGTGTGTGTGTGTGTTTGTGTGTGTGTGTGTATGTGTGTGTGTGTTTGCATGTATGTGTGTGTGTTTGTAGAGCAGATTCCATGAAATCGCTCATAACTTTGTTTCGTACTGTCATCAACAACAGTCTGTTGCTTCAGTCTGTGAGAATATGTAAAAAAATAGCAATGCCTAATCCTTCAAGTCATGCTGGTTTTCTTTTTTCCTTTGTCATGCAGACAACGTTTGAAACAATTTACCACACATGAGAACGGTTTCCCAATAACACCCGTATTTATAATGCCTGTATACACGCTAACACACAACACACAACTCTCATTTTGTGTTTCAGCTCGCAACCATCAGAAGCGAATCACGTCTGAAACACTTTCTACAACGACTGCCAAGTTACTGCCCCGAACATATGGTAAGTACAAACACTTCTTTTTGGTTGGGTACGTGCAAACACTGCCCACTACACTATACACACACACACATACACACACACACACACGCACACACGCACACACACTCACACACACAACCCAGGAAGTGTTTCACCTGACAAAGTCAAACCGTATCAAAGCATCTGAGCAGGAAACCGGCACTCCTTCTATCCACCCCCAACCATAATTACAAACTACGGGCGGCAAATCCCCTGGCCTCTCAAGATACTTCCTCTAATTAGCTCATCCAGATGAAAACGTATGCTAGTTGGCCACGTGTCACACGCTAATGTACTCAAATGTATCCTGGTGGAATTTTTGGAATCTCTTTACTCTTTAGTAAATGGTGAGATTGATTTAGTAAATGGTCAGAACTCATTGACTTTGATAGGCATCTGCGTCACATGTTGATGCTCTCAAGTGTATTCTGACGGATGTTTGGAATGTCTTTATAGTGCAAAATGATGCGAGATGTGCTCATGTGTTTTTGGGATGCAAAACACACTGACTTACTTCAGTGGATTTCAGTGGATATTTTTGCAAATATCTTTGCATGATGTTGTCAGACTTGATCCACTGTACATGGCGTCCTGGCTTGTTCTCAGATGGCTAGTGCGAGTCCGAGGTATGGTGGTTTGGCAGTCACACTGTCTCCTGGCCTTTCTGGTGTGCTTCATTTTTTTGTGTTGACTGTGATCATAGATGATGATGATGATGATAACGATGATGATGATGATGATGATCCAGTTATGAGCTCAGCTAGTGTCTGTGTTGGTCTGTGATCTGAGGCTGTCTGACGGGTGGTTCTTTGGCGTTCACACTGAAACGGCTGTTTTGGGCTGAATTGTGCGTGCGTGTGTGTGTCTGTGTGTGTGGGGGAGTGAGAGTATGTGTGTGTGTGTCTGTTGTGCTGAAGTGCTTTTTGGAATAGTAACTGTGCACTTCACTGATGATGATAATGATGATGATGATGATAATGATGCGTGACGGCGGCTCCTCTGTTCCCATGTCAGCGGGCGCGAGCGCAGGTTGCCGTGATGTCCGCCACTGACCTCACAATGACTCTGGTTGACTTTGGTTGATTATCTGTTCTGAGCTGGGTGGCTTTGGTAGAACACACACTCCCGCCTCTCAGTAGTGTTCTGTGCGTCACAGGGTCGCGTCGCCTCAGCACAGCCAACGTGTTTGCCTTATTAATCTGCAGAGATGTAACCACAAGGACTCAGTGAGCTCAGCAATGCCTGTTATTGTCTTCACCACATTCATATATTTGTAATACATTTTTAATTAAGGCCGAGTTATATTGCCTTGAACTCGGGAACCTTCCGCAATATTTCACCACCTCTGGAGATACCAAAGCGAGCATTTCATTTTCACAGACTCCAGCTCACAATCCAGATGAGGTCTCTTTCTCAGAGAACCAATGTTCTCCCGCTATTGGCACTCATAAGGCGAACACATAATTGTCCCTCAGCTCATCTATCTCATCTAAACATAACACACAGCCAGCGACAAAAAGTCAGGGGGAAAGATGGCCGGCGAAGAAGTTCTGCAGACTTTCACAGAGGCTTTTAAATAACAACTGTGAATGCAGCACTGACATCAAAGCATTTTTTTTAGGCAGAGTCTTCTGTATTTACTGCTTGTGATTTGAAGAATTGAGCTTATGAAAATGAAAAGGCATCAGGCGGCTTTGAACCGTTGCTTAGAAGAGCCTAAATCTAATGTCAGTGAGACTGATGTAAATCCAGTGGAGGCTATCGATCGTCAGAGGCATGTTACGCGTTGGATAGTGGCCACAGCAGTCATCGAAAATCACAAATGGCCTTTCATCTGCACCACAAACTGCCGCCGATGAACCTGACTTGTTGGTGTTGGAACTTATCTCTGGATCACTTTGTTCTGTTAACGGCTCTGTCTCTCTCTCTCTCTCTCTCTATCTCTCTCACTCTCTCTTTCTCTCTCTCCCTTTCTCTCTTGCTCTTTTTGTCCACTGTCTCTCCCTCTCTTTCACTCTTGCTCTTCCACCTCTCTCTCTCTCTCTCTCTCTATTATCTCTCCCTCACTATCTCTGTCTCCCCCTCTCCTCCCTCTCTGTCTTTCTCTCCATATATCTATCTCTCTCCTGCAGAATGAGCTTTGGACCTGCATCAATTCGACATTACCAGGTAAGATGCAGGGCGAGTGCTGTGTGTGTGTGTGTGTGTGTGTGTGTGTGTGTGTGTGTGTGATGGATGGTGCTAAGTCCACCTGTGTTGGAGTGCGCTCTCTGTCTGTACCTGTCTGAGGAGACCCTCAGATCAGCCTCCCTAAGCGTAATCACGTCCAGATGAAGAAGCCTGGATGCTTGGCTTTCCCCAATAGCTATGCCCATTTAAGTACAAGACTGCCAGTTCAAGCTCAGTGCATCTGATGTGTTAGATGAGGTTACACATGGGAGGACTTGCAAGCAATTTAATTGTTTTACCACAAATGTATTTTGATATCTACACTTTAGAAAATACAAAATGTAAGGTGTACATGTATATTTCGTGTACATATATATGTATATATGAAGAATCTTGTTGTTATCTCGTAATGCTGTAACTGTGTGTGTCTGGACAGGAACGTCTCGGAAGCCGGAGGGTTGGGTAGGCCTGGGCTGCTGTGAGCTGGCCATCTCACCGGAGTGCCGCCGTGAGTGTAAACAGGTGAGAGAGCATTTGTGCTTACAGTTCATTTAACATTAACATTTGGTCCCTTAAAAGAGGCTTTTGTTTAAAATGACTTACACCTGAGAAACGATAAACAAGTTGCAAAACCGGTTGAGAAAACGCAATGTAGCCTTCTACAGTAGCTCTAATCAATCTGACAGAGATGCCATAGAGGCATAGACAGCACAAGAAGGAAGTGTATAGTAAGTGGGCGAGAGTGTTGGACTGTTAGAGCACCTCTACCTGCTCATAGATCAGAAGATGAACCTGTGTACGATGTACGTGTGTGTGTGTGTGTGTGTGTGTGTGTGTGTGTGTGTGTGTGTGTGTGTGTTTGTCCGAACCCATCAGAAAGGTAATTGTCAGAAAGGTCTACACTTCTGCTGTGCTGCTGTGGAGAAAAACAACCTTCTCATTTGTGTATTTGTGTGTGTGTGTGTGTGTGTGTGTGTGTGTGTGTGTGTGTGTGTGTGTGTGTGTGTGTGTGTGTGTGTGTGTGTGTTGGGGGCATCTGTGTGAATGTTAATACACATTGACCTGTGTCCCTCTCTGTCTTTCTGCAGGCATCTTCAAAAAATGACATCACAAAAGTATGCAAGAAAGACACAGAGGTAAGATGTTTAAAAATGGTTCAGTTCTCGAGTCTCTCTGCGTTTCAGTTGCAGGCTGACATCTTATTTTCTGTTCTATTTCTAATGCTGGACTACCAAATTATCCAAGGGGGCTTTTTTAAAATATAAGCAACACAGGGTTTAGATAAATGGCCTTTAAACGCTTTCAATAGAAGCCTGAAATAAAGCCATTTAGAGAACTCAATAACCTTCTCCCTACGTTCTGACTGAGCTTGTCCCTGTGCGTGGGGTTATCATAGTATCATCTCCCGCCGTATCCATCAAAGACTCTCTCTCATGCTAGCAACGTTCGCCTCTCACTGCTTTTAGTTGTTTATCTCTGACTTTAAAGGCACTATTTATTTGCCGGCATGTCTCCAAGGCAACATACGAGGTCGAGATTTATTTGTCTTTATTTGAATCTATGGAGGACGCACCTCCCTCTTCAAAATCTTACTTCACTTCCTGTGCGGAAGGGGACCCCTAAGGGAAGAGTCATTTCTGAGACCTGATTGGACTCCAGATTCTAGAGCCCTTCAACACAGAGCCAATTTGAACAAGCAGCGTGAGGTAAACATTTAAATTGGAGTTGGTCAGTAATACCCCAGCACACTCCTATCATCTTCAACTCCCCCCCACACACACACACACACAAACACATACACACTATTAGCTTTAATCCTCCTCATCTCTTCATATCAAAACAAACAAACAAACAAACAAACAAATGCCATCCGTGGGGCCGCGTGTTTGCTTTGGAGAGGCCGCCTTATTTCTCCTTTCATCTTGCGGCTGCTGTCTCCATTCTACTCGAGAGCTTTATGATCAGATGCCACCTCTGCCAAGACATGCGGTGAGATCGCCCTGCTCCTCTTTTCAAGACGCACGGCCAAAAGCAAGCCTTTTATATGTCTGGTGTGAAAGAACGGTTAGAGCAGTGTGCAGGACTGCGCTTTGTCAGAGTACAAAGAGATGAAGGTTTGGGGGGGTTGTGAAGAGATGAAATAAACCTACCCACCCCGGCACTTTACATTTATACTAGAAAAGATAAAAGCACTTCCTTTCTTCCTGACTTTCTTCAGTACCTGGCTTAAGGTTTATGACAGGGTTTTAATAGAGAGTGGACTATAATTTAATGTTTCACTTTGAAATGATATAAGATGTGGATATTCCTTGATAATTATCAGTATTAAAAAGTTTGGATTTCAGATTTGAGTTTTTCCTGTGATTCTTGAAAATGTCACCAATAAAATGTGACCTGCACTACAGATACTTTTACATCTATGAGGGATCAGAGTTGTATGTTATGTTGCTTGTTAATTTTGCCACAAATGTTATTTGTGCTAATTCTATTTCAATTCCTTTTGTTGCAGAAACCGCTGTACAAATGTATCACCAAAAATGAAAGTAAGTTGTGAAATTCTCTTTGAAATTTTATTCTACATTATTCGGTTGTTAAGTCCGACGTCACAGACCCAACAGCTTTTTGGTCAAGAAACGTTTACTAGCGCAGCCAACCAGTTTTTGCAACTTATAAACCTTGTCATCATCACCTCCGTTTTATTGAGAGTAAAACAAAACCGGTTAACTTTAACAGAGCAATTACTATAGCTGTGCAGCCAGATGATACAATTAAGGGTTACGTGCAGGCTTCCGCGAAAAATAGGATTTAATTAGGTTGAGGCAACAAGTGAGTAGTAGTTGGCACGGAATAGCGGGGAAAAAAACGTTTATCTTACTGTCTATGGAGAAAACCGAGTGGCTTTGAAAACCGTTGGACCCGGGAAAAAAGATTTATTAGCCAATTATTGCATCATCACTTAATAACCGAATTGCATATCCACAGATAAAAAGCTTTAGAAAGACATGACAAGTTTGCATGGTCCTGCACAACCTTCGCTGGGATAAAGTTCACATGCTCAGGAGAATATGCAGGAGACAGAGAGAAAGAGATGTGATTGCATTGAGTCCAAATGTGTGTGTCAGACATCAGAGAGAGACATGACGTAGCTCTACACTGAGCTCAACTAAAGTCCATATCAGTTACTCAGCAGTTATTTAAATTCACATGCAAAGGTGAAAGCGCAGTTTGTCCTCCAAATTAGTTGTCAGGAGTGTGGGAGAAGGATAGAAGGCATGGTCCAACATTGAGCTCAGCTGAACGTATTCAGAGTTAGACAGTAGTAGAAGTAGTAGTAGTAGACCTTTAGACCTTTCAGATTGCACACCACACACGCGCACATGCACACACACACACACACACACTGACACACACACACACACACACACACACACACACACACACACACACACACACACACACAGAGGAGACATCATAGAGGGAAAGCAACTTGGTATGGCCCTGCAAAGAGCTGAACCCATGACCATATCAAAGTTACACAGTGAACCTTTAAGTTCTCATAGTCATAACAAAAAGCAGGAACAACTGCAGGCTAATGCATAAGTTAGTCACAAGCATGAACCTCAAAACCTCATGAGAATAACGCTCTCTTTACAATAGCCTCAGTTCTCTGACCCCCAAGGCCTCTGACCCCTGGAGAGGTCATCCAGACACGCCTACCCCCACCACCTCGGCCTGACGAGTCAGGGTTTATGTGCCTGCAAGGCGAGGCGGTCACGCCCCTGAGTCTGAGCTGAAAATGATTTCATCTGTGTCTGAGTTGCACGGGGCTGGGCTGGGCTGGGCGGAATGAAACGGTGGTTTGTATTCATCGCCGAAGGCGGGCGGCAGAGTGGACAGACAGTGCCCTGAAGACAACCGTCCCAGCGTGTCATGCGCCTCCTGTGAACTCGGGACCAAATCAGATTTGACAGACGAGCACGTTTCTGCCTTTGGGCCAAGCTTAGAGAGGATGACAGAGACATGGCAAGAGAGGAGAGAGAGAGGGCACTGCAATCATTTGGGAGATGATGATAGAACTAGACAAGTTTGCTTTTTGTCTTATATTTATTTCCTGGTGTAGGATTGCTGTGTAGATAGGGTGTGTGACTTTCTGAGCTCTGTTAAAAGATAAACCTGGACAGTTTTGTATTGTAAATATATACTGCACTGTATGTATTTTCTACATGTCTGTATGTTTGTTTATGTTTGTGTGTGCCTGTGTGTGTGTGTGTGTGTATGTGTGTGTGTGTGTGTGTGTGTGTGTGTGTGTGTGTGTGTGTGTGTGTGTGTGTGTGTGTGTGTGTGTGTGTGTGTGTGTGTGTCCTCAGTGGGCTCGCTGTGCTGTAGTTATGCAGGCAGACACACCAACTGCCGCGAGTACTGCCAGGCCATCTTCCGCACAGACGCCTCCCCCAGTGTGTCACAGATCAAGGCTGTGGAGGACTACTGCCTGACGGTCAGCCCACAGCTCATCAGCTGTGTCAACAACTACACCAAGTCCTACCCCAACAAGACCCCCATCGACAGTGAGTGCCACCCCTCACAACCAATCAAGAGCCTAATTTGTCACACACAGTTGAAGTTAATCACAAAACCTCAAAAGTGAACTGTAGTCTAACTGTAGTTAGATAATAAAACATAAGACAATAAAAAGCACAAAAAGAGAGCAATACTTTTGAGCCCCTGATAAAGTTAAGAAGTTAAAGTTCACTAGTACTAGTTGAACAGATGTTTTTATCTAAAGTGACACAAAAACACATTGGCATCTGATTGCCATCTGGTGATGTTACCACTGCTCCACCACGCTATTTGCTATTTTTATTTTCAATTTTGGCAGATTTGTCCATGTGCGTATGTGGCGTTCCTCTCCAGACATCAGTGTTCCATGTCTCATACCTCATTTTCCAACTGCATGTGAATGTAAATATATCCCATCAGCCCCTGTGCTTACAAGCTGTTTACCTGTATTGTACCTGTTGATGAGTGTGTGTTTCTTACCTTTCATCTCCTGTCCATACCCACCCATCCCCTAATGTTAATGACTATGTGTTTCACCTGTCCTCACCTGGGCTGGTGGCCTGTGCACTTGCACTCTACCTATCCCTTCTGTGTCTTACCTGATCTCACCTGTCCTCTCATGTGCTACAGGCGTGTGAATGTATCTCACCTGTGCTCACCTGTGCTGCAGGTCTGTACTGTTGCGACAGTGCGGAGGCCCACTGTCAGGCGTCGTGTAAACACATCCTGCGCACCATGAAGACGGAGCACGAGATCATAGAGGGCCTCATCCAGGCGTGCGGCAGCGAGCCCCTCCCCCAGGACCCCCTCTGGCAGTGTTTCCTGGGCCACCAACCGCCAAACCACCCGGACCCGGAGCCACACCCACAGAAGATCGACTGGGCCAAGCTTCACTGCTGCTCCAAAGCCAATACCTCACTGTGCAGGTCTGTGAAAGCAAACACGGAGTGGAGATGACTGTGGTTCACATAACATAGATATAAACAAACTCACCTTTTTGATTTAGGTCAGAATAGGTCACTGCTGACGCAAGAACTGTACAAATCTGAGGAGAAATGATTTGTTGTAGCTGAAGACACCCAAGCCTACTCTACTTCTGTTTGGGTCTGACCCCTGGCTGACATCAAAATTGTTTTCACACTCTCAGTTCACTTTCGATTTTAAAGAGGTGCAACCGCTGGTGCAATTAAACTTAAGTTGTTTTAAATGCAGTTGTTTACTTAATTTCAAAGGATATACGCATCCATGTAGTTTAATAATAACCACTTCAGGGCAGACGTTGGTTGTGGTGGGTGCAGTGCCAGCTGTCCTCCTCTGTGTGTCATCATATAAAGCCCGCCCCATTTTTAGCCTTTATTTGACCAGATAGTTAGGAGATGACAGGAAATGAGTGAGGGAGAGAGATGGGGAGTGGATTCGGGAAATGACCTCAGGCCAGACGCGAACATTGGTCTCTGTTTGCACTGAGCCTGTTCATGTAAGGGACAATGAAGCTTCCACTGCACTGCGGCTCCAACTCACGTTTGTCCCCCTAACTTGTTTCCAGTCCTGAGTTTACTGTGACCTGAACATATTAAGAAGATGTTAGTGAGTAAGGATGTTATAGCATAATTGATTTTATAGGACTGTTCATTTTTTCAAGACCTTGGGCCCTATTTTGACGGTCTGAAACGCATGGTCAGTGACGAAAAGCTTAAATACATTTAGGGGTGTGTCCACTTCACATTTGGGGTGGTTTTGTTATCAAACGTCAGGCACATTGCTTAAAAAGGTTGTTCTTCTGTTTTTTAATCAGTCATGGGTGTGTTTTGGGCGTAACATCCTTTCAACCAATGAGAGTGACACTGTCATTCCCTTTAACAGCAAGCAGCGCAACTTCAAACAGCACATCTGTATTTTGCCAGTCAGCGGCGCATTTGAAGGAATCTGCTTGCATGCGAGACCGTGTATAGGACACAGGAATTCCACTAAACCTAAAGCTTTACTGAAACCTGTTTGTGACTACATGCATTCTGCACTCGCCTACTATTTGAACTCAAAGGCAAAGTGAAACTATCATCACTGTGGTCTCATAGGCAGAACAGTTCTACACAGTTATTTACTTTCAGGCCATCCTTAAAAATATTTTTGTTTGCAGTAACAGCCAAAAAAAATTAAAAATGGGTCTGTAGGTAGGTCAATATTTTTTTTTTTCAAGATTCAAAGTAAAAAAAAAAAGTACAATTTTGGTCATGGTGATTACGTAGGAATGAATTTACACAAATGTGCATATCGTGACGTAACTGACTGGGTCTTCAACCCGTGCCTTCAGGCGCACCATTGCAAACCTCATTCTGATGCAGGTTATATAGACCAGCCTTTCTCAAACTTCTTTGACCTGAGGCCCGGTCATGGCAGACTTTTGGGTCATAAGGCTCATCTACATGTACCCAGAAAGAAGGCTACAATAGCTCTTGGCCACGTTATATTGAAATTTGACTATACAATACTCAATGCTATACAGTGTATTATACAGTCTGCTCTGTTTCTAAGGAAGTTCTAAAAAACAACGTCGTTCTATTAAGTTTCGTTAAATAAATAAATAGCCTTCCAACAGGTTGAAGCGGAGCTTTGATACCAACGTTATCGATTAGTTTCAGTTACTCTCGCGCAGACGCGCATTGAATGAATGCTCATATGATCCTAATTTCACTCCACGACTCCGCGGACCAGCAGTCTCCATGTTGCGGACCCATATTTTGAGAAATGCTGAATAGACCACAACCAATTTCAATACTCCGACACGGTCACCGTTAGACTAGGGGGAGAAGGGATGAGAAAAGATCTGGCCACAGTTCTTCCAGAACTTCGTGCCAAGTAAAAGCGTTATCAGTTTGTGTGAATGAAACGAAGCGTAGGCCATAGTGTGACATGCGTAAAACCAATGGTGTAGAGATGACGCCACAGGTTTTTTTTTTAAGTGAGCCACGTTTGCATGTAGGCAATTTATATTCACAATACTTGGGCCTACTAAAAGAAATATTATTTTATTGCGTTTGTGTTGGTTGTTTAGAGTAAAAAAAACAATCGGTCGGTATTAACGCAAGTTTACAACCGGCAAGTCGGTCGGACTAAAAGGGGAAAAAAATAAATATTTGGGTCGGTTCTAAATTGACAGGGTCGGTCGGGTTACGGCAAACGAAAATATTTTTAAGGATGGCCTCACTATTGATTGACAAGGAATTACAATTGAAAACCTCGTCTGAAAAAAGCAACCCTTACCCCAATAATGATTGAATGACTGAATAAAAATCCTAAGGCTATTTATCCTGCAGATAAGTAGTTTGGGACTGCTTGCTAAGGACTGCTTACATCTCGTGACAGTGGGTCTTCAGCTGTGCTTTACATGCGCCTTTCGCTGTAGACCAGGTTTTTCTTGGTCAGTGGCGTAATGATTTTTAGAGCGTGTAAGATAGCGATTTTTGGATCATGCGCCAGACCACACCTGCCACACCCTTGGGCGCAAGGCTTAATAAAAGTGAAGCGCAAAATCCGCCACTGACTGGGTTTAAGATAAGATTAAGCTTTGCATTGGGCTTTGCACCCCATTTCTGATCGTCAAAGTAGAGCCCCTTAACTTGTTGGTCTATTAGAAAAAATTGATCTTCGATCTAAGTTGCAATTGTGTACACTAGTTTATTTGATAGCTGGTATTTAGAATTATTTCTGCATGTGATTTTGAGAATATTCTGGTTGTTTCAGTATGTGTATGATGTACCTTGCCTCTGGGTTACCATTCACTGACCTTGATGTTTGTGGGCCATTTATTTACCAAACGATGACCATGGTGTTGACTGTCCCTTTCTTTATCGGTTGATGCCAAGGACTACTTCACTGACTGTCACTGTGTGTTTATTCACGACCCCGGGAGCATGTTACCCACATGAAATGTCAAAGTAACAAGCCCACATATCTGTGGGTGAAGCCAACTCTTATACCCTTAACACACACCCACGGAAAATCGCAAGTTGTCACCCACCAGTAATCACCTAACCATCTAGTTTTTTAACAGAGATAAGAAATGTTTACCACCCCTCATCCTGAGGGTCACCCCTAGTTCGGTGGTAAGAGGATGGTAATTAGATTTTACTACATGTATGTAAGGTATACTAAACATTCAATGAGAGACAAAATTATCCCACATGGATATTTGACCTTTGACCGTTATGTGACCACAGGGACAAGTGTCAGGAGATCAGCACCAACTGGGGCACGCAGACGTGGCAGGAGTTTGACCAGGTGTGCGAGTACAACCCCGTAGAGACTGACCTCATCACCTGCCTAGCTGATGTCAGAGAGCCCTGCCAGCTCGGCTGCGACGTCTTGGATTACTGCACCAACTTCAACAACAGGTAACACGCCTGGCCTACTAACTTCAACAGATATCCCATCTGGCCTACTAACTTCAAAAGGTATCACATCTGGCTAGCTAACTTCAGCAGGCATACTGTACCTGGCCTACTAACGCCTGTACCAACTTCAACAACAACTTGACTCTTTTAAAGTTGTGTTTTATCAAAAAGTAAAAACTGACCAACTTACCAATGATAATTTTTTACCACTTTCACCACCTTCATAAAATTGCTCATAGCATGCTCAAAGTGTTGTAAAAGCAAGATAGATGAGGATCAGGATTGATGTTAGAATTCTATGCATGAGATTTTCCATTGGTAGTTGCAACCTAAAAGTAGGCTTTCTATTGGGCCTATGGTGATAGGTATAAGTATAAATACTCTTTTGATCCCGTGAAGGAAATTTGGTCTCTGCATTTATCCCAATCGTGAATTAGTGAAACACACTCAGCACACAGTTAACACACAGTGAGGTGAAGCACACACTAATCCCGATGCAGTGAGCTACCAGCTACAGCGGCGCTCAGGGAGCAGTGAGGGGTTAGGTGCCTTGCTCAAGGGCACTTCAGCCGTTCCTACTGGTCGGGGTTCAAACCGGCACCCCTCCGGTTACAAGTCCAAAGAGCTAACCAGTAGGCCATGGCTGTCCCAGGGCTGTTTGTGCAGAGTTGTTCATTGTTAGTTCTATTGCTGTTTTGTCTTAAATGATTCTGAACAAAAAAACAATATTTTGGGGAGACTGTAGATAACAATTCCTAAAACACCTCTCAACACATACTTGCATTTAGTATCAGCTCCTTCATGGCCAGTATAAATATGAACTGTCCCCACAGGGCTGTGTGATTTATTGCGCTCCGAGTGTTAAAGTGAGGATAAAGAGCCACAACTCCACCGCAGACCTCTTCTCATCTGGGCTTTTGTTTGTGCGATGGTGTTCCCATAAGCCTTTGCAAGGTCCTGAGGGTAGGAATTGGAATGAGGTTCAACCACTGGCATGACTGACACGGTTGTTTTACAAGAGTAATTTGTGTGTGTGTGTGTGTGTGTGTGTGTGTGTGTGTGTGTGTGTGTGTGTGCGTATTGTTCAGTCAATACATGATGGGATAATGAAATGTCTCGTTCAGGTTTTTAGGGCTGATGCGATTTGACCATTAATTGTACTTCTTAAGAGAGAGGGTCTCTGCCGAGTACGATGATCTGTTGACTTTGGGGACCTTTGGTAGTCAGTGGTTGTTGGCTGGTTGATGAGGCTTGATTGTTGAAGCAACCGCAAGTGAGAGTGCATGAAATGTATGTAGATAGATACAGCGCTTGTTTGCCAGCAGTGTCATCCCGTCATGCACAAATGGCTGTTGACCTCAGCGACAGGTTTCCGCTGTGTCCGAGCGTGGTTGGACACCAAACCCACACCAACCGCAATCAAAGCGCGGGTAGGAAACAACACGGTTCACCAATCTTTTACCCTGCAGAGCCAAACCGCCATTAAATAAACCACTATTTGCTTTTGTGGGAACTGAGGAGCGGTGACAATGTTTCCAGGGGGAAGATGAAAAAACGGACTACCAGGGGAGCAGTCTGGTCGATGTGGTCAGAGCCTCAGATTTAAACCTTGCTTTGTTCACATCAGGGTATTTGAAGTTCATTACACTCGTTTGCACCATCTAGGCCTACCTCCTGCTGGTTGGAAAAAAACTTATTTTGTAAATGGTATCCCGTCAGTAACATAATGTTGCTCTTCCTAATCCTGTGGCATCACAGTTTCTAGCAATGCTAAGCATAGGGGTTGAGGCAGGAGTGGAGCTGTATAAGATTAGGGCCCAATACAACCCAGACTTGCCGGAGTCTGCATAGTATTTATTAGGGATACAGGCATTTGCTGAAAGGGTAAATGTAAATGTTAGTAGCAATGTAAATGTTACAGTATACTGGAACATTTAATTAATTCAATTCATTTAAATAAATCTAAAATAAATCTACCAATCCCTATAAGATGCACCTATGTACTTTCTTTTAAAATGATTCATCTAGTATTTTTGATGTGAAGCTCTCAAACTATAGCTGTGGAAAATCTACCATGTTTTCTAGTTACCGGGTCCGGGACAGTGGTACAATTGCTGAATCTGGCCCAGATTTGACCCTTGTCCAGCCTAGAGAGTGACCTGATCCTGCAGATAGTCAGCTGCAGTCTGGTAGAACTTTATTCTGTGTGCATTCTGCAACATGAAGCCTATAGCTATTAAAGTATACATGATATGCTAGCCTGTTTAATTATTTATGTGACCAGTGCAGTGTGGATGCTCTGACCCTATAGCCTTACTGTAGGTAATGATTATTGCTGTGAGAGAGAGTACTGCCAATAGTAATGACCAAACTTCAGATAAACCTTGAATGAGTCTGAACTGCTCTGTGTGGAGAAACTGGACACCATCCCAACTATCCCATGTATTATTTTCATTAGAGGAGGAGGGGAAGGAGGAGTAGGGGGAGATGGTGAATGAGATGGTGGCATGGCTGCCTCCTCCACGCCGGCCGGGACCCCGGAGGTCAGGCAAACAAACACTGGGCCCCGCGCTCTCTTTGAAGGACTCCTGGGGATGTCAGAGCCGGTCTGGCTCCCCCACCGATTTCAAAAGCTGTTGTGTCCAGCGCCGCGGGGCTCTTGGACCCGGCCACTCGGCGGCTCGGATGCAAACAGTTGCCTAGGGGGGTCTAGGAGCCCGTCGGATTTTAGGCCCACCTGGAGAGTTGTGTACCCACCTCAGCTTAAAACACAGCGGGAAGTACCGCTAACCCCTCCACACTGGTACCCAGGGATAAAGAAATAAACTTCTCTGAAGCCCCCACCACCACCACCCCTAAACTCCCCATATGTCAACTTCAATGTGGGAATGGACCTCCATTTAAGGGTGGAGGGGAGCAAGTCTCCATTTCCCCGCCTTGCAGTGAGTAGTGAGATGGAGGCATCTGTAGGAAGACATGATGATTTGTCTCAAGCTTTCTGTTTACGGCTTCACACTGTAACCTGCCAAAAAGCATCTCCAGAAGTGCATGTTATATTGACTTGAAATTGACTTATTAGTGATATTGGCATTTCCTCATTTTTTGGCATGTCATTTATAAACTGACAGTGTAGATAATGGTCTTGCCAAGTACATTGTGTTTCAAGGCTACTACAGAGTCCAGGATTTTGAACCTAGAACTTTTATTTGGAATTAGAATCTAGTTCTAAATCCAGTTCTTTTGACTACTATAATTAAGTGAAGGTGAAGA
Organism: Alosa sapidissima; assembly: GCF_018492685.1. NCBI lineage: Eukaryota > Metazoa > Chordata > Actinopteri > Clupeiformes > Clupeidae > Alosa > Alosa sapidissima. Next base: position 9,203,840 of record NC_055973.1, on the reverse strand, counting down.
AAAGTGAAAATGGCGACAGCGAGGGCTGTGATTTTTCATCCAGTGGTCCAATACAAGACAAGCCAGGCTCTCTCTCTTTCTGCCCCAGGAGCCTCTGGTTCCTCCTGAGTTTTTTTGCATTACAAATGCCCCCCCCCCCCCCCCCCCCCCATTACGCCCAACCCCAGCAGTGCGTCCCACTGCTCTACTGCTCTCCCTGCACTCTAGCCTGCACTGTAGCCCTCTCTCACTGGAGCCAGATGAAAGGCACTTCCTCCCATGGATCGTTACCCCCCACCAACCTCTCCACTCCACTCCCTGGGTTTCCGGTGGAAGCCTGCTCAGACTCTCGGCGCATGAAGGCTCGCTCGAAAGGTCGCTTTTTCTGCAGCGTGTTTATGTGTTTGTCCACAGCGAGCATCTGAGATGCGACATGGCTCAGACAGACTTTTAAGATGTGGAGGTCAGGGGAAAAATATGTTTTCAATTACAGCTTTGCAAGAAAGAGAAAAACTCTTGTTGTGGATCTGTGTGCTATTTTCTTCGTCTGTGTCAAAGAAAAAAATACTTTTAGTCCTGTTTTATTTGTGTTATACTGTGGCCCCAGGCTTCTTCATGGCCTTTCAAAAGCATGACTTGTGTAATTATATATTATGGTGAACAGTGTTTGCATGAAGGGCATCTTCGGCATGTTCTGTTCAGTGATTGGCCTGCAGAGTATTTCAAACACATTGAAACATTTTGTGATCGCATCTGCAGATGTTTATATTTGGACTGATGTAAATAGACAAACAGCAGCATGGATTTGTTCATGTTTTGTTTTGGAAATGCTCTGGCTTTTTCATTGTGCTGGGAATTTTATTTATTTATGCATGATCAAAAATATGGTGCTTTGGCCCCATCCTAATTTTATTAGTTTATTTCTCATTCTCTTGTCATCACTAATAAAAATAGCAGTACATTAAAAGCAAAAATACATGTATTGAATTTGAATAAATATAATGAATTTGATAGAGGTTTATGTGCACATAACACGCATTTGTTTGTTGTCACACCACAGGCCCACTGAGCTGTTCCGCAGCTGCAACGTCCAGTCAGACCAGGGTGCCAGGAACGACATCAAGCTGTGGTCCAACGGCACCATCAAGATGCCCTTCATGAACATCCCCGTGCTGGACATTATGAAGTGCCGGCCGGACATGTGGAAGGCAGTGGCGTGTGCCCTCCAGATCAAGCCCTGTTACAGCAAGTCCCGTGGCAGCATCATCTGCAGGTGAGGCACCTCGCTGCTGAGAGCTCCTGACTCTTAGATCTGGCCTGAAGAAGATCCTGGGGGATTGAAACGTTGACCTTTTAGAAAATAAAAAGATATCGATTTTTTAGAGCCACAGTGTTTGGACCTTCCGTTCCTTTTATCTTCTGAACCTGAGCCATGGCTGGCTCTCCTTATGTAGGGATGAGGTCAGATGATCTATATTGACCCACACAGAGGTTTGGTAATGGACTCATTCTAGGAAATGATTCGTTACATTTTATGTTACGCACTAGTTTGTATTTTGTTTTGGTTGAGGAGCTTCATATGTATGTTAGAATACATGCAAGATAGAACTACTACTAACAAAGTTTGTTTTGAAGGCGATGTTCTCCCTGCCTGTCAGTGTTCTTGAGTCACATATGTGGAAACATCCAGATCCTTGGCCCTGCCCCAACATGCAACAGGGTTTTGTGTTTTTCTTTGGGCATGACTCACAAACCTGCGGTTGTCATTACCGACCATCAAAGCTGGTATAACTCGAACAAAAACATGCACTTAGAGAGATCTGAATCTCTTCAAAGCACGCCTCCCGGAAGCTGCAGCAACTCTTGTTTATTTTCTCAAGTTCTCAAAATTGCACACGAAGAAGGAGTGGTGATTGGGCATGTGTCAGCCCTCTCTCCTTGTGATGGTTTTGTTTGGGTTGTCACATAGGGGGATCCGTCTGACATGACCATTCACAGGCAGCATGGAAGTGTTACAGAGACGTTTTTGTTCACTTTGTTAGCCGTGATGTTTACGGTATTTGAAAAAGCACTCAGGAGACACCTGAATATGGAAAGGTCCTCCTTGGCACGCACATGCACTCACACATTCACACACCAGCACACATGCAAGTGCATACACACACACACACACACACACACACACACACACACACACACACACACACACACACACACACATAGCACATTTACAAGCGCTCGCACGTAAACGCACACACATGCACACTCACATACACACACACACACACACACACACACACACACACACATAGCACAATCACAAGTGCTCGCACATACACACACCCACATGCACACACACACACACACACACACACACACACACACACACACTCTCATGCTGCACATGTGTCTATACCATCATAAGCACTCATACACCACAAAATAAATAAAACATGTGACACACAAAAATGATAATGTCCACTTATCCATTTGGTCTTCCAACACTTGCCCGTACATCTTGGTATTGTCCTCATCTTGTTTTGTTGAGGATAGCGTGAGTCCTGCATTGAAGGAATGTGACACTGAAGGATTTGTTAATGCCGCCTTTAAGCGGATCTGTCAGGGGATTTTTGAGTGATCACACAAGGGATCATTCGAAGACGGCGTCCGATTCTCCGCGGATGGCTGGCATTATTACTGTTATTTCAATTGCACGTTGTGGTCAGGCAAACAAATCAGTGTGCATTTTTGTTGTCAGTGTGGGTACACGCAGACAAAGACTGCCTGGAGATCAGGAAATTGCACCCAGGGATGCCGCATCACTTCACCAAAGCTCAGAGAGAATTCCACATATTCCACATATGGTACTTGAAAACAATGCAGCATGGCGGTATAGGGACTGGTGACATTACAAGCCGGAGAGCCAAGGCCCAGACCAGTTTCGGTCCAGATCTGGGGCCAGTTGGATGTCGACAGCTCTCCCGGGGGCTCTTCCTGATGTATGCCACAGACAACAGGATGTTTGTCTTTCATCTCCCTCCCTTCCGTCTGTCTGGGCGGAAGACATAAAGAAGCAACACTATATGCCTGTCTGGGTCTCAGGGCAGTCGGTAGTCTTGTGGTGTCTGCAGTGCAGTAAACAGACCAGCATAGATGAAACTGGTTGGTGGACTGTCTTGTCTGTTCTGTTTCTGAGTGATCAGCCTTGGCTGACCCAGAGGATGGGGCCAAATCTTCTGTGTAAGCACATACAGATGTTGGCCATCCCTCTTTTTGGGGATATTTTTCAATAGAAAATTCTAACCACAGTCAACAATGATCGACAGCTTACTGACATATCTCCTGCCATATCTCATGCTGCTGACTGGCATAGAAAACAGTGCTTATTCTAATGATCCTAATGATTTCAGACAGTTGGGAAATTAGGCCTATTATTTTGTTATTTTCTTTATTGTGTTTATTGTTTAAATCTAATTGCATTTATACCCACCAATAATACCGGTATATGCAATGCGTATATGCTGCTAAAATAATGCATGTTTTTCTATTAATTAGTTTTGGTCTTGGACCATACAGTATATCTGTGGGAACAATTCTTGTTGTCATCTCTCTCTCTCTCTCTCTCTCTCTCTCTCTCTCTCTCTCTCTCTCTCTCTCTCTCTCTCTCTCTCTCTCTCTCTCTCTCTCTGCCCATCAGATCTGACTGTGTGGACATTCTGACCCAGTGCGGGGACCGGATGCGGTTTCGAGAAGGACAGACTCCTGAACGCATCTGTGACCTTCTGTCTCCAACTGATGACCCAGAGCGCTGCATCCCTTTAAAGAGATACCTGAGTATGTACTACAGGGAACATGTGCATACTGTATACTGTGTCCGTTGTATAGACATACCTGAGTATGTACTACAGGGACCATGTGCATACTGTATACTGTGTTCGTATAGAGCATCGGTTGTGTGGTTCATACTCCTAGTAGTTAGCGGAACGCAACAACATGTAAAAACAACAGTAGATTTAAATAATGAATTCATTTCTATCCAAATCAACTGATAGTATACAGTATAGAAATATGTTTTCAGGAAACTGTCATATTTACTGCCGGTTGTGTCAAAAGAGATGTTTTATTGGTTATTCTAGAGCCAAGTTCCCTTGGCAACGTTATTGAAGAAGTCATCCACCCTTGCAATCCCAACCCATGTCCTAGCAACCAACTGTGCGAGGTCAACCGCAAGGGCTGCCATGCTGGCCAGGACTGCCTGCCCTACCTTTGTGTGCAAGGTAACACGTGTGTGTGTGTCTGTGTGTGTGTGTGTGTGTGTGTCTGTGTGTGTGTGTGTGTGTGTCTGGCTGTGGGTCTGTGTTTGTGTTTGTGTGTGTGTGTGTGTGGGGGGGGGGGGGTGTGCATGTATGTGTGTGTGTGGGTCTGTCTGTCTGCCTCTCTGTCTCTATGTCTGTGTTCATGTACATTATGTTAGGCTGTTTGAGAGCACTTGTTCATGGGAAATAATCAAAAGACCTCCCCTCTTTAGTGTAATGTGACTTTGCATAATTGCAAAGCATTCTGCACTGTGTGGACGAGGAACTGGTGTGATTTAGCTAGCTATTACTACTCTCAGCTCAGTTTATTGGGATGCTCTGTCATCATGGAGTTACAAAAGAAAACAAATAGATCCAAAGGGAAACAAATACTCCAATTTTTCATAATCAATTTTTGTCAGTACTAGACAACTTGTGTGGTATGTGTTTGTGTGCCTTCATTTCTGTCTCTGTGTTGTGTGTATGTTCTGTGCATGCATGTGTGTGTGTGTGTGTGTGTGTGTGTCTCCGTGTGTCTCCGTGTGTGTGTATGTGTGTGTGTCTACCACAGGCTGTAAACTGGGCGAAGCCTCTGAGTTCCTGGTTCACATGGACTCACGTATTCAGGTCCCGGCACAGAGTGACAATGTGGGCTGCTACGAAGTGTGCACCTGTGGCCCTAGTGGCCGGCTGGAGAACTGCGCCTCCATGCCCTGCATCGACACCGCAAAGAAGTGCATCGTAGGAGGCCAGAGAAAGAGTAAGTTAACTAAGCTCAAGAATACCAAAATTCACATGCGCTCATAGACATGTCTGGCAGTTGTGCATGTATGTTCTGGGATTCACTTCCAAACGAAGAGTTGTAATCGCTGGCATATTTATGTACCGTGCCACAGTAAATCTGCCTGTCATGGAATTTGAAAGCTGAGGATTGGAAAGCACCAAAAAGATATACAAAATTCACTGCAGGTTGGCTCTGGCATGACTAACTGTGTGTAACTACGTATCATAGCAGCACAACAGGCTTTTAGTCAATTACTTAAAATTGTTTTCTCCATGAGTAACCTTCATTTCTCTCTTAATTCTTTAGTTTCTTCCAAATGTGCCTCAGTCCATTTACAGCTGTGTCATTTTACAAGCTACTGTAGATGCCTTGTAGGCCAGTTAGGATTTAGCACTGAAGGGTACTGCAGTTCACTTTACCTTGTTTACAGCAACATGTTGGAAACTTCACCATTCACACCAACCCGTCAACACGGGCAGCCGTCGCCTACTGGTTAGCACTCTGGACTTGTAACCGGAGGGTTGCCGGTTCGAACCCCGACCAGTAGGCACGGCTGAAGTGCCCTTGAGCAAGGCACCTAACCCCTCGCTGCTCCCCGAGCACCGCTGTTGTTGCAGGCAGCTCACTGCATCGGGATTAGTGTGTACTTCACCTCACTGTGTGTTCACTGTGTGCTGAGTGTGTTTCACTAATTTATGGATCGGGATAAATGCAGAGACCAAATTTCCCTCACGGGATCAAAAGAGTATATATACTTATACTTATACATGATTCTCATGAGTTGCATTTCATGGGGGAACCTGCCACCCTGTTCCTCTGTTTACCAGCTGTCATTAAGACTGGCATTGATGCCATGCAGATGGCATACTCTGCCTCTGGTTCCAAACGTCACATTAGGTTTGTTGTACGGTACCTTGTGATGTGGCAGTGATCCCTGATGGCTTTTTTTTCTGCGTCCAGCTGTTGAACAAAGTGCTTGAAAGCCACAGCTGTAACCTGAGGTGCTCAGGTTGTGTGTTTTTTTTTCTCTGAGTGTAACCTGTTTGCAGCCTGACACAAACAAGTTTGTTATATTGAAACCATGTCCAGTTCTGGTGTGAATTCAAGATTTGGAAGTATATCTAAAGGACAAAAAAAAATAGGAATACAAAAGGAATAAGTGGACCGCTTTAATGCTTGGTTTGCTATGATGTCAAGAATCAAAGCTTGCTGTTTGACAGCTATTTACTGTTTTCATTCTTTATTGATTTTTTAAACAAGGCTCCTCACAGTTACACAACAGCACTGAGCACAATGACAACAAACAAACAGGCTTCGTTTGTGATGAAAGCGCTACGTGTTTGCTGTGTGTGTTTGTTTGTTGTGTGTGTTTGTTGTGTTTTCCCCTGGCATCGGAGTAGAGGCGGCCACGGCGGTACCAGAATAGACCAAACAGGGCCTGCGGTGCTCATCTGCGAGGATCTCGCGGCGTGAAGCACAACATCTGAAACATAATAATAAAGCAGCCACACGCTGGCATTTCCTTCCTGTGGCGGCCAGCGCTCACTCACACAGACACACGCACACACAGACCCCGCCCAACATGTCACTCTGGCAGCTTAAAAAAGGAGTGTGTTGCCAGCTCACTCGCTTCCTCTGTGTACTCATTGCAGCCATATTCCTGTATGTGTGTGGACATCAGGAATTTGCCGACATTTACCTACTTGCCTGAGCTATGCCTGTCCAGCACACTGGCCCCTAGTGGCCACACAGGGCACTGCATCCTCCAACAGCAACAAGAACTTGTCATTCTGAGCAGTCAGATATACCTCTGTATGAGTCCATGAATATTTCATCATGTAGTTCTATCACTGCCTGTATTTTATATGAAATATTTATACAAGGACAGCATATAAACTAGTCCCCAGTAACTCACCACCGCTATTTTACAACTTTGCAGGTCCCTTAAGTTCCTTGTTTTATTTTTGTATTATTTTTTTTTATAGATGTTTTTCCACTCAAATAAGTGTCTCTTGTTCGAACTTGGTACCCTGATGAGTTTATTGCCCTTTCTCTGTTGTTTGTTTGTACTCCTCTTCCATGGGGTTCAGTCACTGTGGGATTTATTCAGCACAGATGTATCGTGCCTGGATGCCAGTCACCGGCTCAGACCCCCCTAGTTGGTAACTGCTGAGGAAACAGAGCCAACCAGTTTCAGTGAATCAGTGGGACTAGGGAGCCGCAGAGATGGTGAAGCTTAGCAGAGAGTCATCAGTAGAGAAAGAGGACACAAAAAAAAAACTCAGGCTCCATCCACACTAGTCACTAGTCACTCAAAATGTTATTTGGTTTTAAATATGCTCTGATCTCTGAATGTAGCTGGATGTAGTCTCTGGAAGTGTGTTAAATGTATGTAGACTGGACATTTAAAGACCATGTAGGCTACTAAATGTAATCCTATGGTACGCACACCCATCACCCCCCCCCCCCCCCCCGCAAAGAAAAAAAATCACTCGTGAACAATATTTGTCCGTTTTAGGTCCGTGCATTGGTCAGTCAGCAAAAAAGTAGCCTACATAGCATAACAACATCCACATCCACATACAATAATACAACGACAACGTCTACAATGACCTATTCATTTGGACAACTTGATACAGCCCTATACAGGCTAAAGTTACCTGTAGTTTTGTTCTAGCGTAACGTGACGTCTGGCTTTAGTTCAGTCTAACGTTCTGACAAGCACACCAATTGCCTACCTTGTTCTTGTCCATCTGGAATAACTCCTAGCTTTGCTGCCTCCATCCTTTCTGTTTTCGTTGTTTAAAACTTGTGATATCCATGATGAGTATTGAGTTAGTGAATTAGCTCAACATTGTGTGCTGATAACCATATATAGATAGCCGAGTAAAAGAAAACAACAAGTAGCCTATTGCGTGCCTGCGTGCGTATTCTCTCTCCTGCCAAAACAAAATGTGTGCACGTTATTTTGATAACGTGTTCACTAACTTTACGTAATAGAAAATGGTAAATAGCCTGATGGCATGCAGCTAATGGGATACTGTGCATAGTTGGGAAGGTATGGTAGGCCAATTTGGTGTGAATACACACACACACAAGGGAAATTTTCTCTCGCTGTTGAGTAGCCTGATGGTACGCACAGTGCGTACGGACGTACACCTGCAGGCGCGCCTGTATGTGTGCGTTCTTATGTGGATGCACACTTCTTTGTTGTTGAATATAGTCATGCTGGTGTGTGTGTGTGTGTGTGTGTGTGTGTAGGTATGCATGTGTGTGTCCACTTCTTTGTCTGAATGTACACTTATGCTGGTGTCTGTGTGTGTGTGTGTTCCAGGTCATGGGACGTCCTTCCGAGTGGACTGCCACCCATGTTCCTGCTACGCTGGGGAGACCATCTGCTCCACCCGCCAGTGCCTGAACACAGACAGCTCCGACGAGGACCGCCGACGCTTCACAGGTGATTGTGTGTGTGTGTATGTGTGTGTGTGAGGGAGTGGTTGAGTGAGTTAAAATGTGTGTGTGTGTGTGTGTCACATTCATTATATCAAGACCTTTATCTGTTTTTCTTGGCTTCCAACACAACAGCATTTTTTGTGAGCCAATGTACCCTCTCTAATGGCCCTATGCCACCTTTCTTCTTCTCTTTGTTCTCTCTCTCTTTACCTTTGTCTGCCTCTTGCTCCCTCGTCCTCTCTCTCTCTCTCTCTCTCTCTCTCTCCCCCCCCACCCCGTGTAGGTCTGCCGTGTGGTTGCCCTAATAACTTCCTGCCAGTGTGTGCCCGCAACGGCCGCACCTACCCCACGGCCTGCGTGGCGCGCTGCATGGGCTTCAACGACAGTGACTTCCACTTTGGCACGTGCCGCCAAAGCAAACCCTGCTCACCCAACCCCTGCTCCAGAGACAAGAGGTGAGACACACGCGCACACACACAAAACTGCATTATTAATTATAAACATAAGTAATATAATAAGATGAATAAGTAGAGATGCTAATTACATTAATACACAGGATTAGATGTTATAATCCCTTGTGCCAAAATCCAAGGTAAAAACACATTCAGAAGCCTCTACCCAAATTAACTTTAAAAAGCTCGCGGCGTGAAGCACAACATCTGAAACATAATAATAAAGCAGCCACACGCTGGCATTTCCTTCCTGTGGCGGCCAGCGCTCACTCACACAGACACACACACACACAGACCCTGCCCAACATGTCACTCTGGCAGCTTAAAAAAGGAGTGTGTTGCCAGCTCACTCGCTTCCTCTGTGTACTCATTGCAGCCATATTCCTGTATGTGTGTGGACATCAGGAATTTGCCGACATTTACCTACTTGCCTAAGGTAAAAACACATTTAGAAGCCTCTACCCAAATTAACTTTAAAAAGCATGCTAACCACCAATCTGCCAACCAGTGGTCACAAACAGAAGACAAATGGCCCATCTAACAGCAATATACAGTATGCAGCATGTCATTGGGGTTATCAAGTGGGCACCCTCATTCACTAATGTTTCGTTAAGTTAGGCCCACGACACCTCATGAAGGCTTAACAGTGAAACCAGCGTCCTGGAGACACTCCAATCCATGCTGCCACCATATTACCACATTGAAATATCCAATACCCAAAATACTTTTAACCAGCCTAGGCATGGTCTAGGTTGGTTAGGTTGGTCCGTGCCATTGATGTGGACTGAACCATAACCGTAAAAACCTTAACCAATCACCATCAACCTAGGCACAAACACAAAACAAATGAGCCAGTTAGCTTACCTTAGCTATAATATTAGTCATTAGTAGGCACAGAATAAAATTAAAAAGTAGACAGTGTATGTAGTGCAAAGAACAACTGTTGGAACAACCACATCAGTGAAGTCCTGAGTTTGTATTAATGTGGCGGCCATGTCTACAAGGGGCATATGCTTCAGGAGCTCAAATGATGGCAGTACAGCATAGCATAAAGCTGGACAGAGTACTGGTCTATGTAGGGCACAGGCACTGTATATAAAAATAAACCTTTTCAGGAGAAAAAATACAGAGACACAAACATACATGCACATATATGCACACATTCTTACA
>NC_055973.1:9186207-9191207 GCF_018492685.1 Alosa sapidissima | reverse complement strand
TAGGATCTGTTTTTGAATGATCACGAGTGTAAATCTGTAAAGCTTGGGTTTACAAAAGACACTTAACATTCATGGACATAAATTTACACATCCACTCCATCCATGAGCACGTTAAAGTAGATGTATATCCTTCATCATAATGATAGTTAATGGGATGTGATATGAACAGTGTGTTATGTTGCCATGATAGGTAATTGTTGTCCCAGTTCTTGTGACGTTCAGTGCCTGTGACTGTTAATAGCAAAGGCAAAACACCATCACGTCAATTCCCAGAGATAGTCTACTATAAAGCGTGCCATCTTCTTTTCCTTTCCATGTTTAGGACATGGTTCAATCAGTTTTAGAAATTGAGGCCCCACAGCCTTGCACTTCAGTCCACTCAGCAACTGTGTAAGATGTCTCTTAGCCCAAAGTAACCTTGGATAAGGAAAACATTTGGATCTATTTTGTGATAGCTGGTGAGGCATTTAATAGTTTAGTGTGTGTGCTTTCACATAGCAGACCACAGTGGTTTTCACAGCGGTACTCACAGGAAGAAGCCAAACCTGCTAACGCAAGCAGCACTTCCCATGGAAGGAGAAAAAGAGAGTGAAAGAGAGTGAGAGAAACAAACCCTTCTATGTTCAGACAGGTTTTGTCAAAAGTAGGTATTTCCATGATCTTCTAGGTTGTACCATAAACCCCCACAGAAACTCACTGGATTCAAACCCACAGCCCCTGGACACAGGGTACAAGCAGGGTACAAGCAGCAACCTATGAGCACTAGCATCTGTTGTTGTATGTACTCATACATAGTCACTATATTTGTATAGCTAGGGGGTGAGGTTCTGAGTGTCTGTGGTACAGTTGGTGACATATTGTAATGTCACTGAGTGTGATCATTTTGTGTATTGAAGTGCTTCATGTACTGAGGTGAAATGTGTGTGTGGGCAAGCTCTGTGGGTTGTATATATATATGTATTATATATATATATATATATATATATATATATATATACGGCTCCTTATAAATCATATTAAAGTGTCACATTTTATACAATCAAGTCAAGTCAAGTCAAGTTTATTTATATAGCGCATTTCATACACAGAGGTCATTCAATGTGCTTTACATAAACAAAGCCAAACAATAATAACAAATAAAAAGCATAAAAGGTAAAGATCATAATAAAAAGAAAACATAAAACACAAGGTAAAATAATTTAAAAATAAAGGATAATTAGTAAGCAAAAAACAAAGGCAAAAGTAGTAAAAAAAAAGTAATAAAAGATAAAGTAGAATAATTATCAAGGCAGATTCAGAATTTGTAACTCGGCACAGTTAGCAGAAAGCATCTGAGAACAGTTTGGTCTTAAGTCTAGATTTAAAACTGGCTACAGTTGGGGCCTTTTTGATGTCATCCGAAAGTTGATTCCACAGCTGAGCCGCATAGCAGCTAAAAGCTGCTTCACCATGTTTAGTTCTAACAGTAGGTTTCACTAGCAGGTTTTTCACCTGGGACCTGAGAGGATGAGAAGGTGTGTACTGCTGAAGCATGTCTGACAGGTATTTAGGTCCTGCTCCATTTACTGATTTATAAACAAGCAATAGAGCTTTAATGTCAATTCTGTGACTTACTGGAAGCCAGTGCAAGGACTTAAGAATTGGAGTAATGTGGTCAGTTCTTTTAGTTTTTGTTCTTTGAATCCTAGCTGCTGCATTTTGTATCATCTGAAGCTGTTTAATAGTCTTTTTAGGAAGGCCTGTGAACAGTCCATTGCAGTAATCAACCCTGCTGGAGATAAATGCATGAATGAGTTTTTCTAAGTCATATTTTGACATCAGCCCTCTGAGTCTGGCAATATTTTTGAGGTGGTAAAAAGCTGATTTAGTTGTCGCTTTCATGTGGCTGTTGAAATTTAGATCACTGTCAATTAATACTCCAAGATTTTTAACTGTATCCTTTGCCTTCAACCCTTTTGTGTCAAGGAGAGTGGCAACCCTATGTCTTTCCTCCTTTTTACCAAATATAATTACTTCAGTTTTTTCTTTGTTCAGCTGAAAATTTTCCAGGTGTTGATTTGTTCTATACACTGACACACAGATTCAAGAGGACCATAGTCGTTTGGTGACAGAGCTAAGTACATTTGTGTGTCATCTGCATAGCTATGATATGAAATCAAGTTATTTTGGATGATTTGTCCAAGTGGGAGCATACAGAGGTTGAATAATAGTGGCCCTAAGATCGACCCCTGGGGATCACCACAGGTCAAGGACGTTGGTGTTGAGGTACAGTTTCCGATGGCAACAAAGAAGCTCCTTTCTTGTAGATATGATTTTAGCCAGCTGATAACTATGCCTGTAAAATTCAACCCAGTGTTCTAGTCTGTGTAGTAAAATATTGTGATCAACAGTGTCAAATGCTGCACTAAGGTCCAGTAGCACTAGGACTGATGTTTTACCTGAATCTGTGTTTAGGCGTATGTCATTGGAAACTTTAATGAGAGCTGTTTCAGTGCTGTGATTTGCCCGAAAACCAGACTGAAAGTAATCAAAATACCCATTTGATGTTAGGAAGGTGGTTAAATGATTAAAGACTACTTTTTCAATAATTTTGCCAATAAAAGGTAGATTGGATATGGGCCTGTAATTGTTTAGCATGGAGGCATCTAGGTTATTCTTCTTGAGAAGTGGCTTTACGACAGCTGTTTTCAGTGACTTAGGAAAAGTGCCAGACAGCAGTGATACATTTACAATTTGAAGGACATCCACCGCTATGAGATGAAAAACAGTTTTGAAGAAATTGGTAATCATCTCTCTTACAGCAACACGCTGATTAGATTGGATTGATATGAAATGTCACTCCTGTTTTCTCCAAGGCCACTTTGGGGCAGTGGTTAAGGGGCTGGCCTAGCCTGCAGTAGCCAGAAAACGTGGGTTTAATGTGGGTTTAATTCCCGGCTTCCACCGTTGTGCCCTTGAGCAAGGCACTTAACCCCGATTTGCTCCATGGACAATGTAACAATGCCCTTGACAATATAATTGACAATCTATGCCGCTTTGGAAAAAGCGAATAAAAAATGAATAAAAAAGTATGTGTAATCTGTACAACCACTTTCTGGGAGGCTTGAGGACGTGGCTGTTTAGATGTGGAATCTGATTCATTACAGAAGTGGTTGAGATGGAGGATATCTTAACTCTTAACATCTCAAAATGTTTCTCATATTGCTTGTCATGTACAGATCTTTTGGTTGGGGTTAGGGTACAGGAGAGAGGAGAACTAGCAAAAGAACGCGAGCAACAGAGAGAAAATAAAAACGGGGCGTCCAACAAAAGTTCTGCTCAAAAACGTTGTGCCGCATCATGCTGCACAGCACTGGGTCACCTCTGAAGGAAGTAATCAAACTGATTTTGTCGCTAACGCTCGCTCGCATTGCATGCAGTTAGAGCACGGTGTAGGCCTATGTCATCATAATGCCTTGAAACCTGTCTAAAATGTACTCCATTGTCACAGACTTTGAATACGATCAGAGATAAGACATTGCCAGATTATTAAGACATATAAATCTAAATGTCTTATGTGTGATTGTTTTTTTTGTTTGCTTTCTCTCCGCTTGTTCTCCCTGGGCACCGCCGGCCCGACAGATGTGTACCCAGGAAGAGGGTGTGCCTCACGGACACGTCCGAGTTTCCATGCCAACAGTACGAGTGTGTGAGCAGGCCGTCCAGTTGTGACAAGAACCTGCTGGACCCTGTGTGTGACACCGACAACATGGAGCACCCCAACCTCTGTATGCTGTACCAGAGAGGCAAGACCCTGGCCTACATGGGCCACTGCCAGGTACTCTCACCACCTGCCACCAGAGGGCACTGTTTCACAAGGGGAAATGAGAGAGGCCCTGAGAGTCATCATATTGATGCACTTACATGTAGTATATATACATGCATACATACATTCATACATACATACATATACATACATACATACATACATACTGTACATACATACATACATACACATACTATGTGCATCAGAGCGAATGTGCACATATTACCGTGTAGATCCTCAAATGTAAATAGTTTTGTGGGGTTTTTTTTCAGTTCTTTAGAAGAAAGTATGAAAATAGTGGATGTTGTAAATGGTAGGCTAGGACATAATATGATGTGTGTATTATATAGACATGGCATCTAATAGGGGTGTAACGGTACACAGAAGTCACGATTTGGTTCATACCTCGGTTCGGACATCACGGTTCGGTACGAGTTCGGTACAATGGAGGGAAAAGCAAAACCAAAAATGCAGAAAGCAATTTTTTTTATTGTGCATGTATCAGGCTGTACCACCTAGTGTCATACAGTCTCTTCCCTGAGCTATCTGCAACAGCCTGAAGTGTGTAAGATGTAGGCTAAACAGTACAATAAGTACCCAGTCTCCATCTGTAATTTGTAAACAAAATAAGACAATCAGCTATAAAACTTAAAATAGGCCTGCAGCATCTCTTATTTCCGAAAGTGCAAATTACATAGAATAATGATTTTTAAAAATCCACTTAAGCAAGACCTTCAACATCTGTGTTTAGTTGTATATGGAAGGGTCTACAATTTGCCTCAATATTTTTCAGTGTGTGTACAGTAATAATCTAGCCTACTAACTGTGAAAATATCACACTATTTTGCCTTCTTTTAAAAAACGAAATTGCTCCTTTCATTTCATAAACAGACTACAACTAGAAGTCACATGACTTTGCCCTTCGACGTTAACTCACATGCATCGTAGCATGGTTTGTTTATTAGCCTGGTTAGCGTTGACACTTACTGTCTATGCACTTAACACTACCAGCTCCTCATGTGAGAAGTTACAAGTTACCCCAACATAAAGGTAATTACCACGCGATTTACATGGCTTTCTGTCATTACGAAATCATTTAATTTAAGCCATAGGTTTTGGCTCTATTTGTATGTGTATCCAAAGGCTGGTGAAGCGTTCGAATTGTTTCGAACACGTGTAGCATATATTTCCACTC